>NW_027256160.1:0-35113 GCF_045679555.1 Salvelinus alpinus
AGCACTTTTCCATAAACAAGTTCTAAATCATGTTGAAATACAGAAATAAGCACTTTTCAAAAACAGGCTCCAAATCATGTTGAAATACAAAATTAAGCAATTTCCAAAAACAAGCTCTAAATCATGTTTGATGCACTCTGTCAGTGAATTTTTATTCAGTACTGTTTAATCAGGATGATAGGAACACTGTGGACAGTTTTCAGCAAGATGCAACATTGAAATACAGAAATAAGCACTTTCCAAAAACAAGCTCCAAATCATGTTGAAATACAGAATTAAGCACTTTCCAAAAACAAGCTCCAAATCATGTTGAAATACAGAAATAAACACTTTTCCATAAACAAGCTCTAAATCATGTTTGATGCAATCTGTAAGTGATTTTTTCCCCAGTACTGTTCAATCAGGATGATAGGAACACTGTGGACAGTTTTCAGCAAGTTGCAACATTGAAATACAGAAATAAACACTTTTCCAAAAACAAGCTCCAAATCATGTTGAAAAACATAAATAAGCACTTTTCAAAAACACGCTCCAAATCATGTTGAAATACAGAAATAAGCACTTTCCAAAAACAAGCTCCAAATCATGTTGAAATACAGAAATAAACACTTTTCCATAAACAAGCTCTAAATCATGTTTGATGCACTCTGTAAGTGATTTTTTTCCCAGTACTGTTTAATCAGGAAGATAGGAACACTGTGGACAGTTTTCAGCAAGTTGCAACATTGAAATACAGAAATAAACACTTTTCCAAAAACAGGCTCCAAATCATGTTGAAATACAGAATTAAGCACTTTTCAAAAACAAGCTCCAAATCATGTTGAAATGCAGAAATAAGCACTTTTCCAAAAACAAGCTCCAAATCATGTTGAAATACAGAAATAAGCACTTTCCAAAAACAAGCTCCAAATCATGTTGAAATACAGAAATAAACACTTTTCCATAAACAAGCTCTAAATCATGTTTGATGCACTCTGTAAGTGATTTTTTCCCCAGTACTGTTTAATCAGGAAGATAGGAACACTGTGGACAGTTTTCAGCAAGTTGCAACATTGAAATACAGAAATAAACACTTTTCCAAAAACAAGCTCCAAATCATGTTGAAATACAGAAATAAGCACTTTCCAAAAACACGCTCCAAATCATGTTGAAATACAGAAATAAGCACTTTCCAAAAACAAGCTCCAAATCATGTTGAAATACAGAAATAAACACTTTTCCATAAACAAGCTCTAAATCATGTTTGATGCACTCTGTAAGTGATTTTTTTCCCAGTACTGTTTAATCAGGAAGATAGGAACACTGTGGACAGTTTTCAACATGTTGCAACATTGAAATACAGAAATAAACACTTTTCCATAAACAAGCTCTAAATCATGTTGAAAAACATAAATAAGCACTTTTCCATAAACAAGTTCTAAATCATGTTGAAATACAGAAATAAGCACTTTTCAAAAACAGGCTCCAAATCATGTTGAAATACAGAATTAAGCAATTTCCAAAAACAAGCTCTAAATCATGTTTGATGCACTCTGTCAGTGAATTTTTATTCAGTACTGTTTAATCAGGATGATAGGAACACTGTGGACAGTTTTCAGCAAGATGCAACATTGAAATACAGAAATAAACACTTTTCCATAAACAAGCTCTAAATCATGTTTGATGCACTCTGTAAGTGATTTTTTTTCCAGTACTGTTTAATCAGGAAGATAGAAACACTGTGGACAGTTTTCAGCAAGTTGCAACATTGAAATACAGAAATAAACACTTTTCCAAAAACAGGCTCCAAATCATGTTGAAATACAGAATTAAGCACTTTCCAAAAACAAGCTCCAAATCATGTTGAAATACAGAAATAAACACTTTTCCATAAACAAGCTCTAAATCATGTTTGATGCACTCTGTAAGTGATTTTTTCCCCAGTACTGTTCAATCAGGATGATAGGAACACTGTGGACAGTTTTCAGCAAGTTGCAACATTGAAATACAGAAATAAACACTTTTCCAAAAACAAGCTCCAAATCATGTTGAAAAACATAAATAAGCACTTTTCAAAAACACGCTCCAAATCATGTTGAAATACAGAAATAAGCACTTTCCAAAAACAAGCTCCAAATCATGTTGAAATACAGAAATAAACACTTTTCCATAAACAAGCTCTAAATCATGTTTGATGCACTCTGTAAGTGATTTTTTCCCCAGTACTGTTTAATCAGGATGATAGGAACACTGTGGACAGTTTTCAGCAAGTTGCAACATTGAAATACAGAAATAAACACTTTTCCAAAAACAGGCTCCAAATCATGTTGAAATACAGAATTAAGCACTTTCCAAAAACAAGCTCCAAATCATGTTGAAATACAGAAATAAACACTTTTCCATAAACAAGCTCTAAATCATGTTTGATGCACTCTGTAAGTGATTTTTTCCCCAGTACTGTTCAATCAGGATGATAGGAACACTGTGGACAGTTTTCAGCAAGTTGCAACATTGAAATACAGAAATAAACACTTTTCCAAAAACAAGCTCCAAATCATGTTGAAAAACATAAATAAGCACTTTTCAAAAACACGCTCCAAATCATGTTGAAATACAGAAATAAGCACTTTCCAAAAACAAGCTCCAAATCATGTTGAAATACAGAAATAAACACTTTTCCATAAACAAGCTCTAAATCATGTTTGATGCACTCTGTAAGTGATTTTTTTCCCAGTACTGTTTAATCAGGATGATAGGAACACTGTGGACAGTTTTCAGCAAGTTGCAACATTGAAATACAGAAGTAAACACTTTTCCAAAAACAGGCTCCAAATCATGTTGAAATACAGAATTAAGCACTTTTCAAAAACACGCTCCAAATCATGTTGAAATACAGAAATAAGCACTTTCCAAAAACAAGCTCCAAATCATGTTGAAATACAGAAATAAACACTTTTCCATAAACAAGCTCTAAATCATGTTTGATGCACTCTGTAAGTGATTTTTTTTCCAGTACTGTTTAATCAGGAAGATAGAAACACTGTGGACAGTTTTCAGCAAGTTGCAACATTGAAATACAGAAATAAACACTTTTCCAAAAACAGGCTCCAAATCATGTTGAAATACAGAATTAAGCACTTTC
This sequence comes from Salvelinus alpinus, assembly GCF_045679555.1. Taxonomy (NCBI): domain Eukaryota; kingdom Metazoa; phylum Chordata; class Actinopteri; order Salmoniformes; family Salmonidae; genus Salvelinus; species Salvelinus alpinus. Next base: position 3,122 of record NW_027256160.1, read on the forward strand.
CAAAAACAAGCTCCAAATCATGTTGAAATACAGAAATAAACACTTTTCCATAAACAAGCTCTAAATCATGTTTGATGCACTCTGTAAGTGATTTTTTCCCCAGTACTGTTCAATCAGGATGATAGGAACACTGTGGACAGTTTTCAGCAAGTTGCAACATTGAAATACAGAAATAAACACTTTTCCAAAAACAAGCTCTAAATCATGTTGAAAAACATAAATAAGCACTTTTCAAAAACACGCTCCAAATCATGTTGAAATACAGAAATAAGCACTTTCCAAAAACAAGCTCCAAATCATGTTGAAATACAGAAATAAACACTTTTCCATAAACAAGCTCCAAATCATGTTGAAATACAGAAATAAGCACTTTTCAAAAACAGGCTCCAAATCATGTTGAAATACAGAATTAAGCAATTTCCAAAAACAAGCTCTAAATCATGTTTGATGCACTCTGTCAGTGAATTTTTATTCAGTACTGTTTAATCAGGATGATAGGAACACTGTGGACAGTTTTCAGCAAGATGCAACATTGAAATACAGAAATAAGCACTTTCCAAAAACAAGCTCCAAATCATGTTGAAATACAGAAATAAACACTTTTCCATAAACAAGCTCTAAATCATGTTTGATGCACTCTGTAAGTGATTTTTTTTCCAGTACTGTTTAATCAGGAAGATAGAAACACTGTGGACAGTTTTCAGCAAGTTGCAACATTGAAATACAGAAATAAACACTTTTCCAAAAACAGGCTCCAAATCATGTTGAAATACAGAATTAAGCACTTTCCAAAAACAAGCTCCAAATCATGTTGAAATACAGAAATAAACACTTTTCCATAAACAAGCTCTAAATCATGTTTGATGCACTCTGTAAGTGATTTTTTCCCCAGTACTGTTCAATCAGGAAGATAGGAACACTGTGGACAGTTTTCAGCAAGTTGCAACATTGAAATACAGAAATAAACACTTTTCCAAAAACAAGCTCCAAATCATGTTGAAAAACATAAATAAGCACTTTTCAAAAACACGCTCCAAATCATGTTGAAATACAGAAATAAGCACTTTCCAAAAACAAGCTCCAAATCATGTTGAAATACAGAAATAAACACTTTTCCATAAACAAGCTCTAAATCATGTTTGATGCACTCTGTAAGTGATTTTTTTTCCAGTACTGTTTAATCAGGAAGATAGAAACACTGTGGACAGTTTTCAGCAAGTTGCAACATTGAAATACAGAAATAAACACTTTTCCAAAAACAAGCTCCAAATCATGTTGAAATACAGAATTAAGCACTTTCCAAAAACAAGCTCCAAATCATGTTGAAATACAGAAATAAACACTTTTCCATAAACAAGCTCTAAATCATGTTTGATGCACTCTGTAAGTGATTTTTTTCCCAGTACTGTTCAATCAGGATGATAGGAACACTGTGGACAGTTTTCAGCAAGTTGCAACATTGAAATACAGAAATAAACACTTTTCCAAAAACAAGCTCCAAATCATGTTGAAAAACATAAATAAGCACTTTTCAAAAACACGCTCCAAATCATGTTGAAATACAGAAATAAGCACTTTCCAAAAACAAGCTCCAAATCATGTTGAAATACAGAAATAAACACTTTTCCATAAACAAGCTCTAAATCATGTTTGATGCACTCTGTAAGTGATTTTTTCCCCAGTACTGTTTAATCAGGAAGATAGGAACACTGTGGACAGTTTTCAGCAAGTTGCAACATTGAAATACAGAAATAAACACTTTTCCAAAAACAAGCTCCAAATCATGTTGAAATACAGAAATAAGCACTTTCCAAAAACACGCTCCAAATCATGTTGAAATACAGAAATAAGCACTTTCCAAAAACAAGCTCCAAATCATGTTGAAATACAGAAATAAACACTTTTCCAAAAACAGGCTCCAAATCATGTTGAAATACAGAATTAAGCACTTTTCAAAAACACGCTCCAAATCATGTTGAAATACAGAAATAAGCACTTTCCAAAAACAAGCTCCAAATCATGTTGAAATACAGAAATAAACACTTTTCCATAAACAAGCTCTAAATCATGTTTGATGCACTCTGTAAGTGATTTTTTTTCCAGTACTGTTTAATCAGGAAGATAGGAACACTGTGGACAGTTTTCAGCAAGTTGCAACATTGAAATACAGAAATAAACACTTTTCCAAAAACAGGCTCCAAATCATGTTGAAATACAGAATTAAGCACTTTCCAAAAACAAGCTCCAAATCATGTTGAAATACAGAAATAAACACTTTTCCATAAACAAGCTCTAAATCATGTTTGATGCACTCTGTAAGTGATTTTTTCCCCAGTACTGTTTAATCAGGAAGATAGGAACACTGTGGACAGTTTTCAGCAAGTTGCAACATTGAAATACAGAAATAAACACTTTTCCAAAAACAAGCTCCAAATCATGTTGAAAAACATAAATAAGCACTTTTCAAAAACACGCTCCAAATCATGTTGAAATACAGAAATAAGCACTTTCCAAAAACAAGCTCCAAATCATGTTGAAATACAGAAATAAGCACTTTTCCAAAAACAAGCTCCAAATCATGTTGAAATACAGAAATAAGCACTTTTCAAAAACAGGCTCCAAATCATGTTGAAATACAGAATTAAGCACTTTCCAAAAACAAGCTCCAAATCATGTTTGATGCACTCTGTAAGTGAATTTTTATTCAGTACTGTTTAATCAGGATGATAGGAACACTGTGGACAGTTTTCAGCAAGATGCAACATTGAAATACAGAAATAAGCACTTTCCAAAAACAAGCTCCAAATCATGTTGAAATACAGAAATAAACACTTTTCCATAAACAAGCTCTAAATCATGTTTGATGCACTCTGTAAGTGATTTTTTTTCCAGTACTGTTTAATCAGGAAGATAGAAACACTGTGGACAGTTTTCAGCAAGTTGCAACATTGAAATACAGAAATAAACACTTTTCCAAAAACAGGCTCCAAATCATGTTGAAATACAGAATTAAGCACTTTCCAAAAACAAGCTCCAAATCATGTTGAAATACAGAAATAAACACTTTTCCATAAACAAGCTCTAAATCATGTTTGATGCACTCTGTAAGTGATTTTTTCCCCAGTACTGTTCAATCAGGATGATAGGAACACTGTGGACAGTTTTCAGCAAGTTGCAACATTGAAATACAGAAATAAACACTTTTCCAAAAACAAGCTCCAAATCATGTTGAAAAACATAAATAAGCACTTTTCAAAAACACGCTCCAAATCATGTTGAAATACAGAAATAAGCACTTTCCAAAAACAAGCTCCAAATCATGTTGAAATACAGAAATAAACACTTTTCCATAAACAAGCTCTAAATCATGTTTGATGCACTCTGTAAGTGATTTTTTCCCCAGTACTGTTTAATCAGGAAGATAGGAACACTGTGGACAGTTTTCAGCAAGTTGCAACATTGAAATACAGAAATAAACACTTTTCCAAAAACAAGCTCCAAATCATGTTGAAATACAGAAATAAGCACTTTCCAAAAACACGCTCCAAATCATGTTGAAATACAGAAATAAGCACTTTCCAAAAACAAGCTCCAAATCATGTTGAAATACAGAAATAAACACTTTTCCATAAACAAGCTCTAAATCATGTTTGATGCACTCTGTAAGTGATTTTTTTCCCAGTACTGTTTAATCAGGAAGATAGGAACACTGTGGACAGTTTTCAACATGTTGCAACATTGAAATACAGAAATAAACACTTTTCCATAAACAAGCTCTAAATCATGTTGAAAAACATAAATAAGCACTTTTCCATAAACAAGTTCTAAATCATGTTGAAATACAGAAATAAGCACTTTTCAAAAACAGGCTCCAAATCATGTTGAAATACAGAATTAAGCAATTTCCAAAAACAAGCTCTAAATCATGTTTGATGCACTCTGTAAGTGAATTTTTTTTCAGTACTGTTTAATCAGGATGATAGGAACACTGTGGACAGTTTTCAGCAAGATGCAACATTGAAATACAGAAATAAGCACTTTTCAAAAACAAGCTCCAAATCATGTTGAAATACAGAAATAAACACTTTTCCATAAACAAGCTCTAAATCATGTTTGATGCACTCTGTAAGTGAATTTTTTTTCAGTACTGTTTAATCAGGATGATAGAAACACTGTGGACAGTTTTCAGCAAGTTGCAACATTGAAATACAGAAATAAACACTTTTCCAAAAACAAGCTCCAAATCATGTTGAAATACAGAAATAAGCACTTTCCAAAAACAAGCTCCAAATCATGTTGAAATACAGAAATAAACACTTTTCCATAAACAAGCTCTAAATCATGTTTGATGCACTCTGTAAGTGAATTTTTTTTCAGTACTGTTTAATCAGGATGATAGGAACACTGTGGACAGTTTTCAGCAAGTTGCAACATTGAAATACAGAAATAAACACTTTTCCAAAAACAAGCTCCAAATCATGTTGAAAAACAGAAATAAGCACTTTTCAAAAACACGCTCCAAATCATGTTGAAATACAGAAATAAGCACTTTCCAAAAACAAGCTCCAAATCATGTTGAAATACAGAAATAAACACTTTTCCATAAACAAGCTCTAAATCATGTTTGATGCACTCTGTAAGTGATTTTCTTTCCAGTACTGTTTAATCAGGAAGATAGAAACACTGTGGACAGTTTTCAGCAAGTTGCAACATTGAAATACAGAAATAAACACTTTTCCAAAAACAGGCTCCAAATCATGTTGAAATACAGAATTAAGCACTTTCCAAAAACAAGCTCCAAATCATGTTGAAATACAGAAATAAACACTTTTCCATAAACAAGCTCTAAATCATGTTTGATGCACTCTGTAAGTGATTTTTTCCCCAGTACTGTTTAATCAGGATGATAGGAACACTGTGGACAGATTTCAGCAAGTTGCAACATTGAAATACAGAAATAAACACTTTTCCAAAAACAAGCTCCAAATCATGTTGAAAAACAGAAATAAGCACTTTTCAAAAACAAGCTCCAAATCATGTTGAAATACAGAAATAAGCACTTTCCAAAAACAAGCTCCAAATCATGTTGAAATACAGAAATAAACACTTTTCCATAAACAAGCTCTAAATCATGTTTGATGCACTCTGTAAGTGATTTTTTTTCCAGTACTGTTTAATCAGGATGATAGAAACACTGTGGACAGTTTTCAGCAAGTTGCAACATTGAAATACAGAAATAAACACTTTTCCAAAAACAGGCTCCAAATCATGTTGAAATACAGAATTAAGCACTTTCCAAAAACAAGCTCCAAATCATGTTGAAATACAGAAATAAACACTTTTCCATAAACAAGCTCTAAATCATGTTTGATGCACTCTGTAAGTGATTTTTTCCCCAGTACTGTTCAATCAGGATGATAGGAACACTGTGGACAGTTTTCAGCAAGTTGCAACATTGAAATACAGAAATAAACACTTTTCCAAAAACAAGCTCCAAATCATGTTGAAAAACATAAATAAGCACTTTTCAAAAACACGCTCCAAATCATGTTGAAATACAGAAATAAGCACTTTCCAAAAACAAGCTCCAAATCATGTTGAAATACAGAAATAAACACTTTTCCATAAACAAGCTCTAAATCATGTTTGATGCACTCTGTAAGTGATTTTTTCCCCAGTACTGTTTAATCAGGAAGATAGGAACACTGTGGACAGTTTTCAGCAAGTTGCAACATTGAAATACAGAAATAAACACTTTTCCAAAAACAAGCTCCAAATCATGTTGAAATACAGAAATAAGCACTTTCCAAAAACACGCTCCAAATCATGTTGAAATACAGAAATAAGCACTTTCCAAAAACAAGCTCCAAATCATGTTGAAATACAGAAATAAACACTTTTCCATAAACAAGCTCTAAATCATGTTTGATGCACTCTGTAAGTGATTTTTTTCCCAGTACTGTTTAATCAGGAAGATAGGAACACTGTGGACAGTTTTCAACATGTTGCAACATTGAAATACAGAAATAAACACTTTTCCAAAAACAAGCTCTAAATCATGTTGAAAAACAGAAATAAGCACTTTTCAAAAACAAGCTCCAAATCATGTTGAAATACAGAAATAAGCACTTTTCAAAAACAGGCTCCAAATCATGTTGAAATACAGAATTAAGCAATTTCCAAAAACAAGCTCTAAATCATGTTTGATGCACTCTGTCAGTGAATTTTTATTCAGTACTGTTTAATCAGGATGATAGGAACACTGTGGACAGTTTTCAGCAAGATGCAACATTGAAATACAGAAATAAGCACTTTCCAAAAACAAGCTCCAAATCATGTTGAAATACAGAAATAAACACTTTTCCATAAACAAGCTCTAAATCATGTTTGATGCACTCTGTAAGTGATTTTTTCCCCAGTACTGTTTAATCAGGATGATAGGAACACTGTGGACAGTTTTCAGCAAGTTGCAACATTGAAATACAGAAATAAACACTTTTCCAAAAACAACACTTTTCAAAAACACGCTCCAAATCATGTTGAATTACAGAAATAAGCACTTTCCAAAAACAAGCTCCAAATCATGTTGAAATACAGAAATAAACACTTTTCCATAAACAAGCTCTAAATCATGTTTGATGCACTCTGTAAGTGATTTTTTTCCCAGTACTGTTCAATCAGGATGATAGGAACACTGTGGACAGTTTTCAGCAAGTTGCAACATTGAAATACAGAAATAAACACTTTTCCAAAAACAAGCTCCAAATCATGTTGAAATACAGAAATAAACACTTTTCCAAAAACAAGCTCCAAATCATGTTGAAAAACATAAATAAGCACTTTTCAAAAACACGCTCCAAATCATGTTGAAATACAGAAATAAGCACTTTCCAAAAACAAGCTCCAAATCATGTTGAAATACAGAAATAAACACTTTTCCATAAACAAGCTCTAAATCATGTTTGATGCACTCTGTAAGTGATTTTTTTTCCAGTACTGTTTAATCAGGAAGATAGAAACACTGTGGACAGTTTTCAGCAAGTTGCAACATTGAAATACAGAAATAAACACTTTTCCAAAAACAGGCTCCAAATCATGTTGAAATACAGAATTAAGCACTTTCCAAAAACAAGCTCCAAATCATGTTGAAATACAGAAATAAACACTTTTCCATAAACAAGCTCTAAATCATGTTTGATGCACTCTGTAAGTGATTTTTCCCCCAGTACTGTTTAATCAGGATGATAGGAACACTGTGGACAGTTTTCAGCAAGTTGCAACATTGAAATACAGAAATAAACACTTTTCCAAAAACGAGCTCCAAATCATGTTGAAATACAGAAATAAGCACTTTACAAAAACAAGCTCCAAATCATGTTGAAATACAGAAATAAGCACTTTCCAAAAACAAGCTCCAAATCATGTTGAAATACAGAAATAAACACTTTTCCATAAACAAGCTCTAAATCATGTTTGATGCACTCTGTAAGTGATTTTTTCCCCAGTACTGTTTAATCAGGAAGATAGGAACACTGTGGACAGTTTTCAGCAAGTTGCAACATTGAAATACAGAAATAAACACTTTTCCAAAAACAAGCTCCAAATCATGTTGAAATACAGAAATAAGCACTTTCCAAAAACACGCTCCAAATCATGTTGAAATACAGAAATAAGCACTTTCCAAAAACAAGCTCCAAATCATGTTGAAATACAGAAATAAACACTTTTCCATAAACAAGCTCTAAATCATGTTTGATGCACTCTGTAAGTGATTTTTTTCCCAGTACTGTTTAATCAGGATGATAGGAACACTGTGGACAGTTTTCAGCAAGTTGCAACATTGAAATACAGAAATAAACACTTTTCCAAAAACAAGCTCTAAATCATGTTGAAAAACAGAAATAAGCACTTTTCAAAAACAAGCTCCAAATCATGTTGAAATACAGAAATAAGCACTTTTCAAAAACAGGCTCCAAATCATGTTGAAATACAGAATTAAGCAATTTCCAAAAACAAGCTCTAAATCATGTTTGATGCACTCTGTCAGTGAATTTTTATTCAGTACTGTTTAATCAGGATGATAGGAACACTGTGGACAGTTTTCAGCAAGATGCAACATTGAAATACAGAAATAAGCACTTTCCAAAAACAAGCTCCAAATCATGTTGAAATACAGAAATAAACACTTTTCCATAAACAAGCTCTAAATCATGTTTGATGCACTCTGTAAGTGATTTTTTCCCCAGTACTGTTTAATCAGGATGATAGGAACACTGTGGACAGTTTTCAGCAAGTTGCAACATTGAAATACAGAAATAAACACTTTTCCAAAAACAAGCTCCAAATCATGTTGAAATACAGAAATAAGCACTTTTCAAAAACACGCTCCAAATCATGTTGAATTACAGAAATAAGCACTTTCCAAAAACAAGCTCCAAATCATGTTGAAATACAGAAATAAACACTTTTCCATAAACAAGCTCTAAATCATGTTTGATGCACTCTGTAAGTGATTTTTTTCCCAGTACTGTTCAATCAGGATGATAGGAACACTGTGGACAGTTTTCAGCAAGTTGCAACATTGAAATACAGAAATAAACACTTTTCCAAAAACAAGCTCCAAATCATGTTGAAATACAGAAATAAACACTTTTCCAAAAACAAGCTCCAAATCATGTTGAAAAACATAAATAAGCACTTTTCAAAAACACGCTCCAAATCATGTTGAAATACAGAAATAAGCACTTTCCAAAAACAAGCTCCAAATCATGTTGAAATACAGAAATAAACACTTTTCCATAAACAAGCTCTAAATCATGTTTGATGCACTCTGTAAGTGATTTTTTTTCCAGTACTGTTTAATCAGGAAGATAGAAACACTGTGGACAGTTTTCAGCAAGTTGCAACATTGAAATACAGAAATAAACACTTTTCCAAAAACAGGCTCCAAATCATGTTGAAATACAGAATTGAGCACTTTTCAAAAACAAGCTCCAAATCATGTTGAAATACAGAAATAAACACTTTTCCATAAACAAGCTCTAAATCATGTTTGATGCACTCTGTAAGTGATTTTTCCCCCAGTACTGTTCAATCAGGATGATAGGAACACTGTGGACAGTTTTCAGCAAGTTGCAACATTGAAATACAGAAATAAACACTTTTCCAAAAACGAGCTCCAAATCATGTTGAAAAACAGAAATAAGCACTTTTCAAAAACACGCTCCAAATCATGTTGAAATACAGAAATGAGCACTTTCCAAAAACAAGCTCCAAATCATGTTGAAATACAGAAATAAACACTTTTCCATAAACAAGCTCTAAATCATGTTTGATGCACTCTGTAAGTGATTTTTTCCCCAGTACTGTTTAATCAGGATGATAGGAACACTGTGGACAGTTTTCAGCAAGTTGCAACATTGAAATACAGAAATAAACACTTTTCCAAAAACAAGCTCTAAATCATGTTGAAATACAGAAATAAGCACTTTTCAAAAACAAGCTCCAAATCATGTTGAAATACAGAAATGAGCACTTTCCAAAAACAAGCTCCAAATCATGTTGAAATACAGAAATAAACACTTTTCCATAAACAAGCTCTAAATCATGTTTGATGCACTCTGTAAGTTATTTTTTTCCCAGTACTGTTTAATCAGGATGATAGGAACACTGTGGACAGTTTTCAGCAAGTTGCAACATTGAAATACAGAAATAAACACTTTTCCAAAAACAAGCTCCAAATCATGTTGAAATACAGAAATAAGCACTTTCCAAAAACAAGCTCCAAATCATGTTGAAATACAGAAATAAAAAACTTTTCCATAAACAAGCTCTAAATCATGTTTGATGCACTCTGTCAGTGAATTTTTATGCAGTACTGTTTAATCAGGATGATAGGAACACTGTGGACAGTTTTCAACATGTTGCAACATTGAAATACAGAAATAAACACTTTTCCATAAACAAGCTCTAAATCATGTTGAAAAACATAAATAAGCACTTTTCCATAAACAAGTTCTAAATCATGTTGAAATACAGAAATAAGCACTTTTCAAAAACAGGCTCCAAATCATGTTGAAATACAGAATTAAGCAATTTCCAAAAACAAGCTCTAAATCATGTTGAAATACAGAAATAAGCACTTTTCAAAAACACGCTCCAAATCATGTTGAATTACAGAAATAAGCACTTTCCAAAAACAAGCTCCAAATCATGTTGAAATACAGAAATAAACACTTTTCCATAAACAAGCTCTAAATCATGTTTGATGCACTCTGTAAGTGATTTTTTTCCCAGTACTGTTCAATCAGGATGATAGGAACACTGTGGACAGTTTTCAGCAAGTTGCAACATTGAAATACAGAAATAAACACTTTTCCAAAAACAAGCTCCAAATCATGTTGAAATACAGAAATAAACACTTTTCCAAAAACAAGCTCCAAATCATGTTGAAATACAGAAATAAACACTTTTCCATAAACAAGCTCTAAATCATGTTTGATGCACTCTGTAAGTGATTTTTTTCCCAGTACTGTTCAATCAGGATGATAGGAACACTGTGGACAGTTTTCAGCAAGTTGCAACATTGAAATACAGAAATAAACACTTTTCCAAAAACAAGCTCCAAATCATGTTGAAATACAGAAATAAACACTTTTCCAAAAACAAGCTCCAAATCATGTTGAAAAACATAAATAAGCACTTTTCAAAAACACGCTCCAAATCATGTTTGATGCACTCTGTAAGTGATTTTTTTTCCAGTACTGTTTAATCAGGAAGATAGAAACACTGTGGACAGTTTTCAGCAAGTTGCAACATTGAAATACAGAAATAAACACTTTTCCAAAAACAGGCTCCAAATCATGTTGAAATACAGAATTAAGCACTTTCCAAAAACAAGCTCCAAATCATGTTGAAATACAGAAATAAACACTTTTCCATAAACAAGCTCTAAATCATGTTTGATGCACTCTGTAAGTGATTTTTTTCCCAGTACTGTTTAATCAGGATGATAGGAACACTGTGGACAGTTTTCAGCAAGTTGCAACATTGAAATACAGAAATAAACACTTTTTCAAAAACAAGCTCCAAATCATGTTGAAATACAGAAATAAACACTTTTCCAAAAACAAGCTCCAAATCATGTTGAAATACAGAAATAAGCACTTTTCCATAAACAAGCTCTAAATCATGTTTGATGCACTCTGTAAGTGATTTTTTTCCCAGTACTGTTCAATCAGGATGATAGGAACACTGTGGACAGTTTTCAGCAAGTTGCAACATTGAAATACAGAAATAAACACTTTTCCAAAAACAAGCTCCAAACCATGTTGAAATACAGAAATAAACACTTTTCCAAAAACAAGCTCCAAATCATGTTGAAAAACATAAATAAGCACTTTTCAAAAACACGCTCCAAATCATGTTGAAATACAGAAATAAGCACTTTCCAAAAACAAGCTCCAAATCATGTTGAAATACAGAAATAAACACTTTTCCATAAACAAGCTCTAAATCATGTTTGATGCACTCTGTAAGTGATTTTTTTTCCAGTACTGTTTAATCAGGAAGATAGAAACACTGTGGACAGTTTTCAGCAAGTTGCAACATTGAAATACAGAAATAAACACTTTTCCAAAAACAGGCTCCAAATCATGTTGAAATACAGAATTAAGCACTTTCCAAAAACAAGCTCCAAATCATGTTGAAATACAGAAATAAACACTTTTCCATAAACAAGCTCTAAATCATGTTTGATGCACTCTGTAAGTGATTTTTTCCCCAGTACTGTTCAATCAGGATGATAGGAACACTGTGGACAGTTTTCAGCAAGTTGCAACATTGAAATACAGAAATAAACACTTCTAAATCCAGAAATAAGCACAAAAAAAAGCTCCAAATCATGTTGAAATACAGAAATAAGCACTTTTCAAACACAAGCTCCAAATCATGTTGAAATACAGAAATAAACACTTTTCCATAAACAAGCTCTAAATCATGTTTGCTGCACTCTGTAAGTGATTTTTTCCCCAGTACTGTTTAATCAGGATGATAGGAACACTGTGGACAGTTTTCAGCAAGTTGCAACATTGAAATACAGAAATAAACACTTTTCCAAAAACAAGCTCCAAATCATGTTGAAATACAGAAATAAGCACTTTCCAAAAACACGCTCCAAATCATGTTGAAATACAGAAATAAGCACTTTCCAAAAACAAGCTCCAAATCATGTTGAAATACAGAAATAAACACTTTTCCATAAACAAGCTCTAAATCATGTTTGATGCACTCTGTAAGTGATTTTTTTCCCAGTACTGTTTAATCAGGAAGATAGGAACACTGTGGACAGTTTTCAGCAAGTTGCAACATTGAAATACAGAAATAAACACTTTTCCAAAAACAAGCTCCAAATCATGTTGAAATACAGAAATAAGCACTTTCCAAAAACAAGCTCCAAATCATGTTGAAATACAGAAATAAAAAACTTTTCCATAAACAACCTCTAAATCATGTTTGATGCACTCTGTCAGTGAATTTTTATTCAGTACTGTTTAATCAGGATGATAGGAACACTGTGGACAGTTTTCAACATGTTGCAACATTGAAATACAGAAATAAACACTTTTCCATAAACAAGCTCTAAATCATGTTGAAAAACATAAATAAGCACTTTTCCATAAACAAGTTCTAAATCATGTTGAAATACAGAAATAAGCACTTTTCAAAAACAGGCTCCAAATCATGTTGAAATACAGAATTAAGCAATTTCCAAAAACAAGCTCTAAATCATGTTTGATGCACTCTGTCAGTGAATTTTTATTCAGTACTGTTTAATCAGGATGATAGGAACACTGTGGACAGTTTTCAGCAAGTTGCAACATTGAAATACAGAAATAAGCACTTTTCAAAAACAAGCTCCAAATCATGTTGAAAAACAGAAATAAGCACTTTTCAAAAACAAGCTCCAAATCATGTTTGATGCACTCTGTAAGTGAATTTTTTTTCAGTACTGTTTAATCAGGATGATAGGAACACTGTGGACAGTTTTCAGCAAGTTGCAACATTGAAATACAGAAATAAACACTTTTTCAAAAACAAGCTCCAAATCATGTTGAAATACAGAAATAAACACTTTTCCAAAAACAAGCTCCAAATCATGTTGAAATACAGAAATAAGCACTTTTCCATAAACAAGCTCTAAATCATGTTTGATGCACTCTGTAAGTGATTTTTTTCCCAGTACTGTTCAATCAGGATGATAGGAACACTGTGGACAGTTTTCAGCAAGTTGCAACATTGAAATACAGAAATAAACACTTTTCCAAAAACAAGCTCCAAACCATGTTGAAATACAGAAATAAACACTTTTCCATAAACAAGCTCTAAATCATGTTGAAATACAGAAATAAGCACTTTTCAAAAACAAGCTCCAAATCATGTTGAAATACAGAAATAAGCACTTTCCAAAAACAAGCTCCAAATCATGTTGAAATACAGAAATAAACACTTTTCCATAAACAAGCTCTAAATCATGTTTGATGCACTCTGTAAGTGATTTTTTTTCCAGTACTGTTTAATCAGGAAGATAGAAACACTGTGGACAGTTTTCAGCAAGTTGCAACATTGAAATACAGAAATAAACACTTTTCCAAAAACAGGCTCCAAATCATGTTGAAATACAGAATTAAGCACTTTCCAAAAACAAGCTCCAAATCATGTTGAAATACAGAAATAAACACTTTTCCATAAACAAGCTCTAAATCATGTTTGATGCACTCTGTAAGTGATTTTTTCCCCAGTACTGTTCAATCAGGATGATAGGAACACTGTGGACAGTTTTCAGCAAGTTGCAACATTGAAATACAGAAATAAACACTTTTCCAAAAACAAGCTCCAAATCATGTTGAAAAACATAAATAAGCACTTTTCAAAAACAAGCTCCAAATCATGTTGAAATACAGAAATAAGCACTTTTCAAACACAAGCTCCAAATCATGTTGAAATACAGAAATAAACACTTTTCCATAAACAAGCTCTAAATCATGTTTGCTGCACTCTGTAAGTGATTTTTTCCCCAGTACTGTTTAATCAGGATGATAGGAACACTGTGGACAGTTTTCAGCAAGTTGCAACATTGAAATACAGAAATAAACACTTTTCCAAAAACAAGCTCCAAATCATGTTGAAATACAGAAATAAGCACTTTCCAAAAACACGCTCCAAATCATGTTGAAATACAGAAATAAGCACTTTCCAAAAACAAGCTCCAAATCATGTTGAAATACAGAAATAAACACTTTTCCATAAACAAGCTCTAAATCATGTTTGATGCACTCTGTAAGTGATTTTTTTCCCAGTACTGTTTAATCAGGAAGATAGGAACACTGTGGACAGTTTTCAGCAAGTTGCAACATTGAAATACAGAAATAAACACTTTTCCAAAAACAAGCTCCAAATCATGTTGAAATACAGAAATAAAAAACTTTTCCATAAACAAGCTCTAAATCATGTTTGATGCACTCTGTCAGTGAATTTTTATTCAGTACTGTTTAATCAGGATGATAGGAACACTGTGGACAGTTTTCAACATGTTGCAACATTGAAATACAGAAATAAACACTTTTCCATAAACAAGCTCTAAATCATGTTGAAAAACATAAATAAGCACTTTTCCATAAACAAGTTCTAAATCATGTTGAAATACAGAAATAAGCACTTTTCAAAAACAGGCTCCAAATCATGTTGAAATACAGAATTAAGCAATTTCCAAAAACAAGCTCTAAATCATGTTTGATGCACTCTGTCAGTGAATTTTTATTCAGTACTGTTTAATCAGGATGATAGGAACACTGTGGACAGTTTTCAGCAAGATGCAACATTGAAATACAGAAATAAGCACTTTTCCAAAAACAAGCTCCAAATCATGTTGAAATACAGAAATAAACACTTTTCAAAAACACGATCCAAATCATGTTTGATGCACTCTGTAAGTGATTTTTTTTCCAGTACTGTTTAATCAGGAAGATAGAAACACTGTGGACAGTTTTCAGCAAGTTGCAACATTGAAATACAGAAATAAACACTTTTCCAAAAACAGGCTCCAAATCATGTTGAAATACAGAATTAAGCACTTTCCAAAAACAAGCTCCAAATCATGTTGAAATACAGAAATAAACACTTTTCCATAAACAAGCTCTAAATCATGTTTGATGCACTCTGTAAGTGAATTTTTATTCAGTACTGTTTAATCAGGATGATAGGAACACTGTGGACAGTTTTCAACATGTTGCAACATTGAAATACAGAAATAAACACTTTTCCATAAACAAGCTCTAAATCATGTTGAAAAACATAAATAAGCACTTTTCCATAAACAAGTTCTAAATCATGTTGAAATACAGAAATAAGCACTTTTCAAAAACAGGCTCCAAATCATGTTGAAATACAGAATTAAGCAATTTCCAAAAACAAGTCTAAATCATGTTTGATGCACTCTGTAAGTGAATTTTTTTTCAGTACTGTTTAATCAGGATGATAGGAACACTGTGGACAGTTTTCAGCAAGATGCAACATTGAAATACAGAAATAAGCACTTTTCCAAAAACAAGCTCCAAATCATGTTGAAATACAGAAATAAACACTTTTCAAAAACACGATCTAAATCATTTTTGATGCACTCTGTAAGTGAATTTTTTTCCAGTACTGTTTAATCAGGATGATAGGAACACTGTGGACAGTTTTCAGCAAGTTGCAACATTGAAATACAGAAATAAACACTTTTCCAAAAACAAGCTCCAAATCATGTTGAAATACAGAAATAAACACTTTTCCAAAAACAAGCTCCAAATCATGTTGAAATACAGAAATAAGCACTTTTCCATAAACAAGCTCTAAATCATGTTTGATGCACTCTGTAAGTGATTTTTTTCCCAGTACTGTTCAATCAGGATGATAGGAACACTGTGGACAGTTTTCAGCAAGTTGCAACATTGAAATACAGAAATAAACACTTTTCCAAAAACAAGCTCCAAACCATGTTGAAATACAGAAATAAACACTTTTCCATAAACAAGCTCTAAATCATGTTGAAATACAGAAATAAGCACTTTTCAAAAACAAGCTCCAAATCATGTTGAAATACAGAAATAAGCACTTTCCAAAAACAAGCTCCAAATCATGTTGAAATACAGAAATAAACACTTTTCCATAAACAAGCTCTAAATCATGTTTGATGCACTCTGTAAGTGATTTTTTTTCCAGTACTGTTTAATCAGGAAGATAGAAACACTGTGGACAGTTTTCAGCAAGTTGCAACATTGAAATACAGAAATAAACACTTTTCCAAAAACAGGCTCCAAATCATGTTGAAATACAGAATTAAGCACTTTCCAAAAACAAGCTCCAAATCATGTTGAAATACAGAAATAAACACTTTTCCATAAACAAGCTCTAAATCATGTTTGATGCACTCTGTAAGTGATTTTTTCCCCAGTACTGTTCAATCAGGATGATAGGAACACTGTGGACAGTTTTCAGCAAGTTGCAACATTGAAATACAGAAATAAACACTTTTCCAAAAACAAGCTCCAAATCATGTTGAAATACAGAAATAAGCACTTTTCAAAAACAAGCTCCAAATCATGTTGAAATACAGAAATAAGCACTTTTCAAACACAAGCTCCAAATCATGTTGAAATACAGAAATAAACACTTTTCCATAAACAAGCTCTAAATCATGTTTGCTGCACTCTGTAAGTGATTTTTTCCCCAGTACTGTTTAATCAGGATGATAGGAACACTGTGGACAGTTTTCAGCAAGTTGCAACATTGAAATACAGAAATAAACACTTTTCCAAAAACAAGCTCCAAATCATGTTGAAATACAGAAATAAGCACAAAAAAGCTCCAAATCATGTTGAAATACAGAAATAAGCACTTTCCAAAAACAAGCTCCAAATCATGTTGAAATACAGAAATAAACACTTTTCCATAAACAAGCTCTAAATCATGTTTGATGCACTCTGTAAGTGATTTTTTTCCCAGTACTGTTTAATCAGGAAGATAGGAACACTGTGGACAGTTTTCAGCAAGTTGCAACATTGAAATACAGAAATAAACACTTTTCCAAAAACAAGCTCCAAATCATGTTGAAATACAGAAATAAGCACTTTCCAAAAACAAGCGCCAAATCATGTTGAAATACAGAAATAAAAAACTTTTCCATAAACAAGCTCTAAATCATGTTTGATGCACTCTGTCAGTGAATTTTTATTCAGTACTGTTTAATCAGGATGATAGGAACACTGTGGACAGTTTTCAACATGTTGCAACATTGAAAAACATAAATAAGCACTTTTCCATAAACAAGTTCTAAATCATGTTGAAATACAGAAATAAACACTTTTCCAAAAACAAGCTCTAAATCATGTTGAAATACAGAAGTAAGCAATTTCCAAAAACAAGCTCTAAATCATGTTTGATGCACTCTGTCAGTGAATTTTTATTCAGTACTGTTTAATCAGGATGATAGGAACACTGTGGACAGTTTTCAGCAAGATGCAACATTGAAATACAGAAATAAGCACTTTCCAAAAACAAGCTCCAAATCATGTTGAAATACAGAAATAAACACTTTTCAAAAACACGATCCAAATCATGTTTGATGCACTCTGTAAGTGATTTTTTTTCCAGTACTGTTTAATCAGGAAGATAGAAACACTGTGGACAGTTTTCAGCAAGTTGCAACATTGAAATACAGAAATAAACACTTTTCCAAAAACAGGCTCCAAATCATGTTGAAATACAGAATTAAGCACTTTCCAAAAACAAGCTCCAAATCATGTTGAAATACAGAAATAAACACTTTTCCATAAACAAGCTCTAAATCATGTTTGATGCACTCTGTAAGTGATTTTTTTCCCAGTACTGTTCAATCAGGATGATAGGAACACTGTGGACAGTTTTCAGCAAGTTGCAACATTGAAATACAGAAATAAACACTTTTCCAAAAACAAGCTCCAAATCATGTTGAAATACAGAAATAAACACTTTTCCAAAAACAAGCTCCAAATCATGTTGAAATACAGAAATAAGCACTTTTCCATAAACACGATCCAAATCATGTTTGATGCACTCTGTAAGTGATTTTTTCCCCAGTACTGTTCAATCAGGATGATAGGAACACTGTGGACAGTTTTCAGCAAGTTGCAACATTGAAATACAGAAATAAACACTTTTCCAAAAACAAGCTCCAAATCATGTTGAAAAACATAAATAAGCACTTTTCCAAAAACACGCTCCAAATCATGTTGAAATACAGAAATAAGCCTTTCCAAAAACAAGCTCCAAATCATGTTGAAATACAGAAATAAACACTTTTCCATAAACAAGCTCTAAATCATGTTTGATGCACTCTGTAAGTGATTTTTTCCCCAGTACTGTTTAATCAGGATGATAGGAACACTGTGGACAGTTTTCAGCAAGTTGCAACATTGAAATACAGAAATAAACACTTTTCCAAAAACAAGCTCCAAATCATGTTGAAATACAGAAATAAGCACTTTTCAAAAACACGCTCCAAATCATGTTGAATTACAGAAATAAGCACTTTCCAAAAACAAGCTCCAAATCATGTTGAAATACAGAAATAAACACTTTTCCATAAACAAGCTCTAAATCATGTTTGATGCACTCTGTAAGTGATTTTTTCCCCAGTACTGTTTAATCAGGAAGATAGGAACACTGTGGACAGTTTTCAGCAAGTTGCAACATTGAAATACAGAAATAAACACTTTTCCAAAAACAAGCTCCAAATCATGTTGAAAAACATAAATAAGCACTTTTCAAAAACACGCTCCAAATCATGTTGAAATACAGAAATAAGCCTTTCCAAAAACAAGCTCCAAATCATGTTGAAATACAGAAATAAACACTTTTCCATAAACAAGCTCTAAATCATGTTTGATGCACTCTGTAAGTGATTTTTTCCCCAGTACTGTTTAATCAGGATGATAGGAACACTGTGGACAGTTTTCAGCAAGTTGCAACATTGAAATACAGAAATAAACACTTTTCCAAAAACAAGCTCTAAATCATGTTGAAATACATAAATAAGCACTTTTCAAAAACACGCTCCAAATCATGTTGAAATACAGAAATAAGCACTTTCCAAAAACAAGCTCCAAATCATGTTGAAATACAGAAATAAACACTTTTCCATAAACAAGCTCTAAATCATGTTTGATGCACTCTGTAAGTGATTTTTTTCCCAGTACTGTTCAATCAGGATGATAGGAACACTGTGGACAGTTTTCAGCAAGTTGCAACATTGAAATACAGAAATAAACACTTTTCCAAAAACAAGCTCCAAATCATGTTGAAATACAGAAATAAACACTTTTCCAAAAACAAGCTCCAAATCATGTTGAAAAACATAAATAAGCACTTTTCAAAAACACGCTCCAAATCATGTTGAAATACAGAAATAAACACTTTTCCATAAACAAGCTCTAAATCATGTTTGATGCACTCTGTAAGTGATTTTTTCCCCAGTACTGTTTAATCAGGAAGATAGGAACACTGTGGACAGTTTTCAGCAAGTTGCAACATTGAAATACAGAAATAAACACTTTTCCAAAAACAAGCTCCAAATCATGTTGAAAAACATAAATAAGCACTTTTCAAAAACATGCTCCAAATCATGTTGAAATACAGAAATAAGCACTTTCCAAAAACAAGCTCCAAATCATGTTGAAATACAGAAATAAACACTTTTCCATAAACAAGCTCTAAATCATGTTTGATGCACTCTGTAAGTGATTTTTTCCCCAGTACTGTTTAATCAGGATGATAGGAACACTGTGGACAGTTTTCAGCAAGTTGCAACATTGAAATACAGAAATAAACACTTTTCCAAAAACAAGCTCCAAATCATGTTGAAATACAGAAATAAGCACTTTTCAAAAACACGCTCCAAATCATGTTGAAATACAGAAATAAGCACTTTTCAAAAACAAGCTCCAAATCATGTTGATATACAGAAATAAACACTTTTCCATAAACAAGCTCTAAATCATGTTTGATGCACTCTGTAAGTGATTTTTTTTCAGTACTGTTTAATCAGGATGATAGGAACACTGTGGACAGTTTTCAGCAAGTTGCAACATTGAAATACAGAAATAAACACTTTTCCAAAAACAAGCTCCAAATCATGTTGAAAAACATAAATAAGCACTTTTCAAAAACACGCTCCAAATCATGTTGAAATACAGAAATAAGCACTTTCCAAAAACAAGCTCCAAATCATGTTGAAATACAGAAATAAACACTTTTCCAAAAACAAGCTCCAAATCATGTTGAAAAACATAAATAAGCACTTTTCAAAAACACGCTCCAAATCATGTTGAAATACAGAAATAAACACTTTTCCATAAACAAGCTCTAAATCATGTTTGATGCACTCTGTAAGTGATTTTTTCCCCAGTACTGTTTAATCAGGAAGATAGGAACACTGTGGACAGTTTTCAGCAAGTTGCAACATTGAAATACAGAAATAAACACTTTTCCAAAAACAAGCTCCAAATCATGTTGAATTACAGAAATAAGCACTTTCCAAAAACAAGCTCCAAATCATGTTGAAATACAGAAATAAACACTTTTCCATAAACAAGCTCTAAATCATGTTTGATGCACTCTGTAAGTGATTTTTTCCCCAGTACTGTTTAATCAGGAAGATAGGAACACTGTGGACAGTTTTCAGCAAGTTGCAACATTGAAATACAGAAATAAACACTTTTCCAAAAACAAGCTCCAAATCATGTTGAAAAACATAAATAAGCACTTTTCAAAAACACGCTCCAAATCATGTTGAAATACAGAAATAAGCCTTTCCAAAAACAAGCTCCAAATCATGTTGAAATACAGAAATAAACACTTTTCCAAAAACAAGCTCCAAATCATGTTGAAAAACATAAATAAGCACTTTTCAAAAACACGCTCCAAATCATGTTGAAATACAGAAATAAGCCTTTCCAAAAACAAGCTCCAAATCATGTTGAAATACAGAAATAAACACTTTTCCATAAACAAGCTCTAAATCATGTTTGATGCACTCTGTAAGTGATTTTTTCCCCAGTGCTGTTCAATCAGGATGATAGGAACACTGTGGACAGTTTTCAGCAAGTTGCAACATTGAAATACAGAAATAAACACTTTTCCAAAAACAAGCTCCAAATCATGTTGAAATACAGAAATAAGCACTTTTCAAAAACACGCTCCAAATCATGTTGAATTACAGAAATAAGCACTTTCCAAAAACAAGCTCCAAATAATGTTGAAATACAGAAATAAACACTTTTCCATAAACAAGCTCTAAATCATGTTTGATGCACTCTGTAAGTGATTTTTTTCCCAGTACTGTTCAATCAGGATGATAGGAACACTGTGGACAGTTTTCAGCAAGTTGCAACATTGAAATACAGAAATAAACACTTTTCCAAAAACAAGCTCCAAATCATGTTGAAATACAGAAATAAACACTTTTCCAAAAACAAGCTCCAAATCATGTTGAAAAACATAAATAATCACTTTTCAAAAACACGCTCCAAATCATGTTGAAATACAGAAATAAACACTTTTCCATAAACAAGCTCTAAATCATGTTTGATGCACTCTGTAAGTGATTTTTTCCCCAGTACTGTTTAATCAGGAAGATAGGAACACTGTGGACAGTTTTCAGCAAGTTGCAACATTGAAATACAGAAATAAACACTTTTCCAAAAACAAGCTCCAAATCATGTTGAAAAACATAAATAAGCACTTTTCAAAAACACGCTCCAAATCATGTTGAAATACAGAAATAAGCCTTTCCAAAAACAAGCTCCAAATCATGTTGAAATACAGAAATAAACACTTTTCCATAAACAAGCTCTAAATCATGTTTGATGCACTCTGTAAGTGATTTTTTCCCCAGTACTGTTTAATCAGGATGATAGGAACACTGTGGACAGTTTTCAGAAAGTTGCAACATTGAAATACAGAAATAAACACTTTTCCAAAAACAAGCTCTAAATCATGTTGAAATACAGAAATAAGCACTTTTCAAAAACAAGCTCCAAATCATGTTGAATTACAGAAATAAGCACTTTCCAAAAACAAGCTCCAAATCATGTTGAAATACAGAAATAAACACTTTTCCATAAACAAGCTCTAAATCATGTTTGATGCACTCTGTAAGTGATTTTTTTCCCAGTACTGTTCAATCAGGATGATAGGAACACTGTGGACAGTTTTCAGCAAGTTGCAACATTGAAATACAGAAATAAACACTTTTCCAAAAACAAGCTCCAAATCATGTTGAAATACAGAAATAAACACTTTTCCAAAAACAAGCTCCAAATCATGTTGAAAAACATAAATAAGCACTTTTCAAAAACACGCTCCAAATCATGTTGAAATACAGAAATAAACACTTTTCCATAAACAAGCTCTAAATCATGTTTGATGCACTCTGTAAGTGATTTTTTCCCCAGTACTGTTTAATCAGGAAGATAGGAACACTGTGGACAGTTTTCAGCAAGTTGCAACATTGAAATACAGAAATAAACACTTTTCCAAAAACAAGCTCCAAATCATGTTGAAATACAGAAATAAGCACTTTTCAAAAACACGCTCCAAATCATGTTGAAATACAGAAATAAGCACTTTCCAAAAACAAGCTCCAAATCATGTTGAAATACAGAAATAAACACTTTTCCATAAACAAGCTCTAAATCATGTTTGATGCACTCTGTAAGTGATTTTTTTCCCAGTACTGTTCAATCAGGATGATAGGAACACTGTGGACAGTTTTCAGCAAGTTGCAACATTGAAATACAGAAATAAACACTTTTCCAAAAACAAGCTCCAAATCATGTTGAAATACAGAAATAAACACTTTTCCATAAACAAGCTCTAAATCATGTTTGATGCACTCTGTAAGTGATTTTTTCCCCAGTACTGTTTAATCAGGAAGATAGGAACACTGTGGACAGTTTTCAGCAAGTTGCAACATTGAAATACAGAAATAAACACTTTTCCAAAAACAAGCTCCAAATCATGTTGAAAAACATAAATAAGCACTTTTCAAAAACATGCTCCAAATCATGTTGAAATACAGAAATAAGCCTTTCCAAAAACAAGCTCCAACTCATGTTGAAATACAGAAATAAACACTTTTCCAAAAACAAGCTCCAAATCATGTTGAAATACAGAAATAAGCACTTTTCAAAAACACGCTCCAAATCATGTTGAATTACACAAATAAGCACTTTCCAAAAACAAGCTCCAAATCATGTTGATATACAGAAATAAACACTTTTCCATAAACAAGCTCTAAATCATGTTTGATGCACTCTGTAAGTGATTTTTTCCCCAGTACTGTTTAATCAGGAAGATAGGAACACTGTGGACAGTTTTCAGCAAGTTGCAACATTGAAATACAGAAATAAACACTTTTCCAAAAACAAGCTCCAAATCATGTTGAAAAACATAAATAAGCACTTTTCAAAAACACGCTCCAAATCATGTTGAAATACAGAAATAAGCCTTTCCAAAAACAAGCTCCAAATCATGTTGAAATACAGAAATAAACACTTTTCCAAAAACAAGCTCCAAATCATGTTGAAAAACATAAATAAGCACTTTTCAAAAACAAGCTCCAAATCATGTTGAAATACAGAAATAAACACTTTTCCATAAACAAGCTCTAAATCATGTTTGATGCACTCTGTAAGTGATTTTTTCCCCAGTACTGTTTAATCAGGAAGATAGGAACACTGTGGACAGTTTTCAGCAAGTTGCAACATTGAAATACAGAAATAAACACTTTTCCAAAAACAAGCTCCAAATCATGTTGAAATACAGAAATAAGCACTTTCCAAAAACAAGCTCCAAATCATGTTGAAATACAGAAATAAACACTTTTCCATAAACAAGCTCTAAATCATGTTTGATGCACTCTGTAAGTGATTTTTTCCCCAGTACTGTTTAATCAGGATGATAGGAACACTGTGGACAGTTTTCAGCAAGTTGCAACATTGAAATACAGAAATAAACACTTTTCCAAAAACAAGCTCCAAATCATGTTGAAAAACATAAATAAGCACTTTTCAAAAACACGCTCCAAATCATGTTGAAATACAGAAATAAGCCTTTCCAAAAACAAGCTCCAAATCATGTTGAAATACAGAAATAAACACTTTTCCAAAAACAAGCTCCAAATCATGTTGAAAAACATAAATAAGCACTTTTCAAAAACAAGCTCCAAATCATGTTGAAATACAGAAATAAACACTTTTCCATAAACAAGCTCTAAATCATGTTTGATGCACTCTGTAAGTGATTTTTTCCCCAGTACTGTTTAATCAGGAAGATGGGAACACTGTGGACAGTTTTCAGCAAGTTGCAACATTGAAATACAGAAATAAACACTTTTCCAAAAACAAGCTCCAAATCATGTTGAATTACAGAAATAAGCACTTTCCAAAAACAAGCTCCAAATCATGTTGAAATACAGAAATAAACACTTTTCCATAAACAAGCTCTAAATCATGTTTGATGCACTCTGTAAGTGATTTTTTCCACAGTACTGTTTAATCAGGATGATAGGAACACTGTGGACAGTTTTCAGCAAGTTGCAACATTGAAATACAGAAATAAACACTTTTCCAAAAACAAGCTCCAAATCATGTTGAAAAACATAAATAAGAACTTTTCAAAAACACGCTCCAAATCATGTTGAAATACAGAAATAAGCCTTTCCAAAAACAAGCTCCAAATCATGTTGAAATACAGAAATAAACACTTTTCCATAAACAAGCTCTAAATCATGTTTGATGCACTCTGTAAGTGATTTTTTCCCCAGTACTGTTTAATCAGGATGATAGGAACACTGTGGACAGTTTTCAGCAAGTTGCAACATTGAAATACAGAAATAAACACTTTTCCAAAAACAAGCTCCAAATCATGTTGAAAAACATAAATAAGCACTTTTCAAAAACATGCTCCAAATCATGTTGAAATACAGAAATAAGCACTTTCCAAAAACAAGCTCCAAATCATGTTGAAATACAGAAATAAACACTTTTCCATAAACAAGCTCTAAATCATGTTTGATGCACTCTGTAAGTGATTTTTTCCCCAGTACTGTTTAATCAGGAAGATAGGAACACTGTGGACAGTTTTCAGCAAGTTGCAACATTGAAATACAGAAATAAACACTTTTCCAAAAACAAGGCTCCAAATCATGTTGAAATACAGAAATAAACACTTTTCCATAAACAAGCTCTAAATCATGTTTGATGCACTCTGTAAGTGATTTTTTCCCCAGTACTGTTTAATCAGGAAGATAGGAACACTGTGGACAGTTTTCAGCAAGTTGCAACATTGAAATACAGAAATAAACACTTTTCCAAAAACAAGCTCCAAATCATGTTGAAAAACATAAATAAGCACTTTTCAAAAACACGCTCCAAATCATGTTGAAATACAGAAATAAGCCTTTCCAAAAACAAGCTCCAAATCATGTTGAAATACAGAAATAAACACTTTTCCATAAACAAGCTCTAAATCATGTTTGATGCACTCTGTAAGTGATTTTTTCCCCAGTACTGTTTAATCAGGATGATAGGAACACTGTGGACAGTTTTCAGCAAGTTGCAACATTGAAATACAGAAATAAACACTTTTCCAAAAACAAGCTCCAAATCATGTTGAAATACAGAAATAAGCACTTTTCAAAAACACGCTCCAAATCATGTTGAATTACACAAATAAGCACTTTCCAAAAACAAGCTCCAAATCATGTTGAAATACAGAAATAAACACTTTTCCATAAACAAGCTCTAAATCATGTTTGATGCACTCTGTAAGTGATTTTTTCCCCAGTACTGTTTAATCAGGAAGATAGGAACACTGTGGACAGTTTTCAGCAAGTTGCAACATTGAAATACAGAAATAAACACTTTTCCAAAAACAAGCTCCAAATCATGTTGAAAAACATAAATAAGCACTTTTCAAAAACACGCTCCAAATCATGTTGAAATACAGAAATAAACACTTTTCCAAAAACAAGCTCCAAATCATGTTGAAAAACATAAATAAGCACTTTTCAAAAACACGCTCCAAATCATGTTGAAATACAGAAATAAACACTTTTCCATAAACAAGCTCTAAATCATGTTTGATGCACTCTGTAAGTGATTTTTTCCCCAGTACTGTTTAATCAGGATGATAGGAACACTGTGGACAGTTTTCAGCAAGTTGCAACATTGAAATACAGAAATAAACACTTTTCCAAAAACAAGCTCCAAATCATGTTGAAATACAGAAATAAGCACTTTTCAAAAACACGCTCCAAATCATGTTGAATTACAGAAATAAGCACTTTCCAAAAACAAGCTCCAAATCATGTTGAAATACAGAAATAAACACTTTTCCATAAACAAGCTCTAAATCATGTTTGATGCACTCTGTAAGTGATTTTTTTCCCAGTACTGTTCAATCAGGATGATAGGAACACTGTGGACAGTTTTCAGCAAGTTGCAACATTGAAATACAGAAATAAACACTTTTCCAAAAACAAGCTCCAAATCATGTTGAAAAACAGAAATAAGCACTTTTCAAAAACACGCTCCAAATCATGTTGAAATACAGAAATAAGCACTTTTCCATAAACAAGCTCTAAATCATGTTTGATGCACTCTGTAAGTGAATTTTTTCCCAGTACTGTTTAATCAGGATGATAGGAACACTGTGGACAGTTTTCAGCAAGTTGCAACATTGAAATACAGAAATAAACACTTTTCCAAAAACAAGCTCCAAATCATGTTGAAATACAGAAATAAGCACTTTTCAAAAACACGCTCCAAATCATGTTGAATTACAGAAATAAGCACTTTCCAAAAACAAGCTCCAAATCATGTTGAAATACAGAAATAAACACTTTTCCATAAACAAGCTCTAAATCATGTTTGATGCACTCTGTAAGTGATTTTTTTCCCAGTACTGTTCAATCAGGATGATAGGAACACTGTGGACAGTTTTCAGCAAGTTGCAACATTGAAATACAGAAATAAACACTTTTCCAAAAACAAGCTCCAAATCATGTTGAAAAACATAAATAAGCACTTTTCAAAAACACGCTCCAAATCATGTTGAAATACAGAAATAAGCACTTTCCAAAAACAAGCTCCAAATCATGTTGAAATACAGAAATAAACACTTTTCCATAAACAAGCTCTAAATCATGTTTGATGCACTCTGTAAGTGATTTTTTTCCCAGTACTGTTTAATCAGGAAGATAGAAACACTGTGGACAGTTTTCAGCAAGTTGCAACATTGAAATACAGAAATAAACACTTTTCCAAAAACAGGCTCCAAATCATGTTGAAATACAGAATTAAGCACTTTCCAAAAACAAGCTCCAAATCATGTTGAAATACAGAAATAAACACTTTTCCATAAACAAGCTCTAAATCATGTTTGATGCACTCTGTAAGTGATTTTTTCCCCAGTACTGTTTAATCAGGATGATAGGAACACTGTGGACAGTTTTCAGCAAGTTGCAACATTGAAATACAGAAATAAACACTTTTCCAAAAACAAGCTCCAAATCATGTTGAAATACAGAAATAAACACTTTTCCAAAAACAAGCTCCAAATCATGTTGAAAAACATAAATAAGCACTTTTCAAAAACACGCTCCAAATCATGTTGAAATACAGAAATAAGCACTTTCCAAAAACAAGCTCCAAATCATGTTGAAATACAGAAATAAACACTTTTCCATAAACAAGCTCTAAATCATGTTTGATGCACTCTGTAAGTGATTTTTTTTCCAGTACTGTTTAATCAGGATGATAGAAACACTGTGGACAGTTTTCAGCAAGTTGCAACATTGAAATACAGAAATAAACACTTTTCCAAAAACAGGCTCCAAATCATGTTGAAATACAGAATTAAGCCCTTTCCAAAAACAAGCTCCAAATCATGTTGAAATACAGAAATAAACACTTTTCCATAAACAAGCTCTAAATCATGTTTGATGCACTCTGTAAGTGATTTTTTTCCCAGTACTGTTCAATCAGGATGATAGGAACACTGTGGACAGTTTTCAGCAAGTTGCAACATTGAAATACAGAAATAAACACTTTTCCAAAAACAAGCTCCAAATCATGTTGAAATACAGAAATAAACACTTTTCCAAAAACAAGCTCCAAATCATGTTGAAATACAGAAATAAGCACTTTTCCATAAACAAGCTCTAAATCATGTTTGATGCACTCTGTAAGTGATTTTTTTCCCAGTACTGTTCAATCAGGATGATAGGAACACTGTGGACAGTTTTCAGCAAGTTGCAACATTGAAATACAGAAATAAACACTTTTCCAAAAACAAGCTCCAAATCATTTTGAAATACATAAATAAGCACTTTTCAAAAACACGCTCCAAATCATGTTGAAATACAGAAATAAGCCTTTCCAAAAACAAGCTCCAAATCATGTTGAAATACAGAAATAAACACTTTTCCATAAACAAGCTCTAAATCATGTTTGATGCACTCTGTAAGTGATTTTTTCCCCAGTACTGTTTAATCAGGATGATAGGAACACTGTGGACAGTTTTCAGCAAGTTGCAACATTGAAATACAGAAATAAACACTTTTCCAAAAACAAGCTCCAAATCATGTTGAAATACAGAAATAAGCACTTTTCAAAAACACGCTCCAAATCATGTTGAATTACAGAAATAAGCACTTTCCAAAAACAAGCTCCAAATCATGTTGAAATACAGAAATAAACACTTTTCCATAAACAAGCTCTAAATCATGTTTGATGCACTCTGTAAGTGAATTTTTTTTCAGTACTGTTCAATCAGGATGATAGGAACACTGTGGACAGTTTTCAGCAAGTTGCAACATTGAAATACAGAAATAAACACTTTTACAAAAACAAGCTCCAAATCATGTTGAAATACAGAAATAAACACTTTTCCAAAAACAAGCTCCAAATCATGTTGAAAAACATAAATAAGCACTTTTCAAAAACACGCTCCAAATCATGTTGAAATACAGAAATAAGCACTTTCCAAAAACAAGCTCCAAATCATGTTGAAATACAGAAATAAACACTTTTCCATAAACAAGCTCTAAATCATGTTTGATGCACTCTGTAAGTGATTTTTTTTCCAGTACTGTTTAATCAGGATGATAGAAACACTGTGGACAGTTTTCAGCAAGTTGCAACATTGAAATACAGAAATAAACACTTTTCCAAAAACAAGCTCCAAATCATGTTGAAATACAGAAATAAGCACTTTCCAAAAACAAGCTCCAAATCATGTTGAAATACAGAAATAAACACTTTTCCATAAACACGCTCTAAATCATGTTTGATGCACTCTGTAAGTGAATTTTTTTTCAGTACTGTTTAATCAGGATGATAGGAACACTGTGGACAGTTTTCAGCAAGTTGCAACATTGAAATACAGAAATAAACACTTTTCCAAAAACAGGCTCAAAATCATGTTGAAATACAGAATTAAGCACTTTCCAAAAACAAGCTCCAAATCATGTTGAAATACAGAAATAAACACTTTCCAAAAACAAGCTCCAAATCATGTTGAAATACAGAAATAAACACTTTTCCATAAACAAGCTCTAAATCATGTTTGATGCACTCTGTAAGTGATTTTTTCCCCAGTACTGTTTAATCAGGAAGATAGGAACACTGTGGACAGTTTTCAGCAAGTTGCAACATTGAAATACAGAAATAAACACTTTTCCAAAAACAAGCTCCAAATCATGTTGAAATACAAAATTAAGCAATTTCCAAAAACAAGCTCTAAATCATGTTTGATGCACTCTGTAAGTGATTTTTTCCCCAGTACTGTTTAATCAGGAAGATAGGAACACTGTGGACAGTTTTCAGCAAGTTGCAACATTGAAATACAGAAATAAACACTTTTCCAAAAACAAGCTCCAAATCATGTTGAAATACAGAAATAAGCACTTTCCAAAAACACGCTCCAAATCATGTTGAAATACAGAAATAAGCACTTTCCAAAAACAAGCTCCAAATCATGTTGAAATACAGAAATAAACACTTTTCCATAAACAAGCTCTAAATCATGTTTGATGCACTCTGTAAGTGATTTTTTTCCCAGTACTGTTTAATCAGGAAGATAGGAACACTGTGGACAGTTTTCAACATGTTGCAACATTGAAATACAGAAATAAACACTTTTCCATAAACAAGCTCTAAATCATGTTGAAAAACATAAATAAGCACTTTTCCATAAACAAGTTCTAAATCATGTTGAAATACAGAAATAAGCACTTTTCAAAAACAGGCTCCAAATCATGTTGAAATACAGAAATAAACACTTTTCCATAAACAAGCTCTAAATCATGTTTGATGCACTCTGTAAGTGAATTTTTATTTCAGTACTGTTTAATCAGGATGATAGGAACACTGTGGACAGTTTTCAGCAAGTTGCAACATTGAAATACAGAAATAAACACTTTTCCAAAAACAAGCTCTAAATCATGTTGAATTACAGAAATAAGCACTTTTCCAAAAACAAGCTCCAAATCATGTTGAAATACAGAAATAAACACTTTTCCATAAACAAGCTCTAAATCATGTTTGATGCACTCTGTAAGTGATTTTTTTCCCAGTACTGTTCAATCAGGATGATAGGAACACTGTGGACAGTTTTCAGCAAGTTGCAACATTGAAATACAGAAATAAACACTTTTCCAAAAACAAGCTCCAAATCATGTTGAAAAACATAAATAAGCACTTTTCAAAAACACGCTCCAAATCATGTTGAAATACAGAAATAAGCACTTTCCAAAAACAAGCTCCAAATCATGTTGAAATACAGAAATAAACACTTTTCCATAAACAAGCTCTAAATCATGTTTGATGCACTCTGTAAGTGATTTTTTTCCCAGTACTGTTTAATCAGGATGATAGGAACACTGTGGACAGTTTTCAGCAAGTTGCAACATTGAAATACAGAAATAAACACTTTTCCAAAAACAAGCTCCAAATCATGTTGAAATACAGAAATAAGCACTTTTCAAAAACACGCTCCAAATCATGTTGAATTACAGAAATAAGCACTTTCCAAAAACAAGCTCCAAATCATGTTGAAATACAGAAATAAACACTTTTCCATAAACAAGCTCTAAATCATGTTTGATGCACTCTGTAAGTGATTTTTTTCCCAGTACTGTTCAATCAGGATGATAGGAACACTGTGGACAGTTTTCAGCAAGTTGCAACATTGAAATACAGAAATAAACACTTTTACAAAAACAAGCTCCAAATCATGTTGAAATACAGAAATAAACACTTTTCCAAAAACAAGCTCCAAATCATGTTGAAAAACATAAATAAGCACTTTTCAAAAACACGCTCCAAATCATGTTGAAATACAGAAATAAGCACTTTCCAAAAACAAGCTCCAAATCATGTTGAAATACAGAAATAAACACTTTTCCATAAACAAGCTCTAAATCATGTTTGATGCACTCTGTAAGTGATTTTTTTCCCAGTACTGTTTAATCAGGATGATAGGAACACTGTGGACAGTTTTCAGCAAGTTGCAACATTGAAATACAGAAATAAACACTTTTCCAAAAACAAGCTCTAAATCATGTTGAAATACAGAATTAAGCACTTTCCAAAAACAAGCTCCAAATCATGTTGAAATACAGAAATAAGCAAAAACAAGCTCCAAATCATGTTGAAATACACAAATAAACACTTTTCCATAAACAAGCTCTAAATCATGTTTGATGCACTCTGTAAGTGAATTTTTTCCCAGTACTGTTTAATCAGGATGATAGGAACACTGTGGACAGTTTTCAGCAAGTTGCAACATTGAAATACAGAAATAAACACTTTTCCATAAACAAGCTCTAAATCATGTTGAAAAACATAAATA
>NW_027256161.1:0-35000 GCF_045679555.1 Salvelinus alpinus
CCCACTACCACAATCAGATTAGAGTTATAAAGGAGACTAGACATCTACCAACCCACTACAACTATCAGATTAGAGCCATTAGGGAGACTAGACATCTACCAGCCCACTACCACTGTCAGATTAGAGTTATAAAGGCGACTAGACATCTACCACCCCTCTACCACTATCAGATTAGAGTCATAAGGGATACTAGATATCTACAACCCCACTACCACCATCATATTAGAGCCACAAAGGAGACTAGACATCTACCACATCTACCACTATCAGATTAGAGCCATAAAGGAGACTAGACATCAACCACCACAAAACCACTATCAGATTAGAGCCATAAAGGAGACTAGACATCTACCAGCCGACTACCACTATCAGATTAGAGCCATAAGGGAGACTAGATATCTACCAGCCCACTACCACTATCAGATTAGAGTTATAAAGGAGACTAAACATCTACCAACCCACTACCACTATAAGATTAGAGCCACAAAACAGACTAGACATCTACCAGCCCACTACAACTATCAGATTAGAGCCACAAGGGAGACTAGACATTTACCAACCCACAACCACTATCAGATTAGAGCCACAAGGGAGACTAGACATCTACCAGCCCACTACCACTATCAGATTAGAGTCATAAGGGATACTAGATATCTACAACCCCACTACCACCATCATATTAGAGCCACAAAGGAGACTAGACATCTACCACATCTACCACTATCAGATTACAGCCATAAAGGAGACTAGACATCAACCACCACAAAACCACTATCAGATTAGAGCCATAAAGAAGACTAGACATCTACCAGCCCACTACAACCATCAGATTAGAGCCACAAGGGAGACTAGACATCGACCACCTCACTACCACTATCGGATTAGAGCCATAAAGAAGACTAGACATCTACCAGCCCACTACCACTATCAGATTAGAGCCATTAGGGAGACTAGACATCTACCAGCCCACTACCACTATCAGATTAGAGCCATAAGGGAGACTAGACATCTAGCACCCCACTACCACTATCAGATTAGAGCCATTAGGGAGACTAGACATCTACCAGCCCACTACCACTGTCAGATTAGAGTTATAAAGGCGACTAGACATCTACCACCCCTCTACCACTATCAGATTAGAGTCATAAGGGATACTAGATATCTACAACCCCACTACCACCATCATATTAGAGCCACAAAGGAGACTAGACATCTACCACATCTACCACTATCAGATTAGAGCCATAAAGGAGACTAGACATCAACCACCACAAAACCACTATCAGATTAGAGCCATAAAGGAGACTAGACATCTACCAGCCGACTACCACTATCAGATTAGAGCCATAAGGGAGACTAGACATCTACCAGCCCACTACCACTATCAGATTAGAGTTATAAAGGAGACTAAACATCTACCAACCCACTACCACTATAAGATTAGAGCCACAAAACAGACTAGACATCTACCAGCCCACTACAACTATCAGATTAGAGCCACAAGGGAGACTAGACATTTACCAACCCACAACCACTATCAGATTAGAGCCACAAGGGAGACTAGACATCTACCAGCCCACTACCACTATCAGATTAGAGTCATAAGGGATACTAGATATCTACAACCCCACTACCACCATCATATTAGAGCCACAAAGGAGACTAGACATCTACCACTATCAGATTAGAGCCATAAAGGAGACTAGACATCAACCACCCCACTACCACTATCAGATTAGAGTTATAAAGGAGACTAGACATCTACCAACCCACTACCACTATAAGATTAGAGCCACAAGGGAGACTAGACATCTACCAGCCCACTACAACTATCAGATTAGAGCCACAAGGGAGACTAGACATCTACCAGCCCACTACCATTATCAGATTAGAGTTATAAAGGAGACTAGACATCTGGCAACCCAGTACCACTATCAGATTAGAGCCATAAAAGAGTCTAGACATCTACCAACCCACTACAACTATCAGATTAGAGCCATTAGGGAGACTAGACATCTACCAGCCCACTACCACTATCAGATTAGAGTTATAAAGGAGACTAGACATCTACCAACCCACTACCACTATAAGATTAGAGCCACAAGGGAGACTAGACATCTACCAGCCCACTACAACTATCAGATTAGAGCCACAAGGGACACTAGACATCTACCAGCCCACTACCATTATCAGATTAGAGTTATAAAGGAGACTAGACATCTACCAACCCAGTACCACTATCAGATTAGAGCCATAAAGGAGACTAGACATCTACCAACCCACTACAACTATCAGATTAGAGCCATTAGGGAGACTATACATCTACCAGCCCACTACCACTATCAGATTAGAGTTATAAAGGAGACTAGACATCTACCTACCCACTACAACTATCAGATTAGAGCCATTGGGGAGACTAGATATCTACAACCCCACTACCACCATCATATTAGAGCCACAAAGGAGACTAGACATCTACCACATCTACCACTATCAGATTAGAGCCATAAAGGAGACTAGACATCAACCACCACAAAACCACTATCAGATTAGAGCCATAAAGAAGACCAGACATATACCACCCCACTACCACTATCAGATTAGAGCCATTAGGGAGACTAGACATCTACCACCCCACTACCACTATCAGATTAGAGCCATAAAGGAGACTAGACATCTACCAGCCCACTACCACTATCAGATTAGAGCCATAAGGGAGACTAGATATCTAGCACCCCACTACCACTCTCAGATTAGAACCATAAGGGAGACTAGACATCTACCAGCCCACTACCACTATCAGATTAGAGCCACAAAGGAGACTAGACATCTACCACATCTACCACTATCAGATTAGAGCCATAAAGGAGACTAGACATCAACCACCACAAAACCACTATCAGATTAGAGCCATAAAGGAGACTAGACATCTACCAGCCCACTACCACTATCAGATTAGAGCCATTAGGGAGACTAGACATCAACCACCCCACTACCACTATCAGATTAGAGTTATAAAGGAGACTAGACATCTACCAACCCACTACCACTATAAGATTAGAGCCACAAGGGAGACTAGACATCTACCAGCCCACTACAACTATCAGATTAGAGACACAAAGGAGACTAGACATCTACCAGCCCACTACCATTATCAGATTAGAGTTATAAAGGAGACTAGACATCTGCCAACCCAGTACCACTATCAGATTAGAGCCATAAAAGAGACTAGACATCTACCAACCCACTACCACTATAAGATTAGAGCCACAAGGGAGACTAGACATCTACCAGCCCACTACAACTATCAGATTAGAGACACAAAGGAGACTAGACATCTACCAGCCCACTACCACAATCAGATTAGAGTTATAAAGGAGACTAGACATCTACCAACCCACTACAACTATCAGATTAGAGCCATTAGGGAGACTAGACATCTACCAGCCCACTACCACTGTCAGATTAGAGTTATAAAGGCGACTAGACATCTACCACCCCTCTACCACTATCAGATTAGAGTCATAAGGGATACTAGATATCTACAACCCCACTACCACCATCATATTAGAGCCACAAAGGAGACTAGACATCTACCACATCTACCACTATCAGATTAGAGCCATAAAGGAGACTAGACATCAACCACCACAAAACCACTATCAGATTAGAGCCATAAAGGAGACTAGACATCTACCAGCCGACTACCACTATCAGATTAGAGCCATAAGGGAGACTAGATATCTACCAGCCCACTACCACTATCAGATTAGAGTTATAAAGGAGACTAAACATCTACCAACCCACTACCACTATAAGATTAGAGCCACAAAACAGACTAGACATCTACCAGCCCACTACAACTATCAGATTAGAGCCACAAGGGAGACTAGACATTTACCAACCCACAACCACTATCAGATTAGAGCCACAACGGAGACTAGACATCTACCAGCCCACTACCACTATCAGATTAGAGTCATAAGGGATACTAGATATCTACAACCCCACTACCACCATCATATTAGAGCCACAAAGGAGACTAGACATCTACCACATCTACCACTATCAGATTACAGCCATAAAGGAGACTAGACATCAACCACCACAAAACCACTATCAGATTAGAGCCATAAAGAAGACTAGACATCTACCAGCCCACTACAACCATCAGATTAGAGCCACAAGGGAGACTAGACATCGACCACCTCACTACCACTATCGGATTAGAGCCATAAAGAAGACTAGACATCTACCAGCCCACTACCACTATCAGATTAGAGCCATTAGGGAGACTAGACATCTACCAGCCCACTACCACTATCAGATTAGAGCCATAAGGGAGACTAGACATCTAGCACCCCACTACCACTATCAGATTAGAGCCATTAGGGAGACTAGACATCTACCAGCCCACTACCACTGTCAGATTAGAGTTATAAAGGCGACTAGACATCTACCACCCCTCTACCACTATCAGATTAGAGTCATAAGGGATACTAGATATCTACAACCCCACTACCACCATCATATTAGAGCCACAAAGGAGACTAGACATCTACCACATCTACCACTATCAGATTAGAGCCATAAAGGAGACTAGACATCTACCAGCCCACTACAACCATCAGATTAGAGCCACAAGGGAGACTAGACATCGACCACCTCACTACCACTATCGGATTAGAGCCATAAAGAAGACTAGACATCTACCACCCCACTACCAGTATCAGATTAGAGCCATTAGGGAGACTAGACATCTACCAGCCCACTACCACTATCAGATTAGAGCCATAAGGGAGACTAGACATCTAGCACCCCACTACCACTATCAGATTAGAGCTATAAGGGAGACTAGACATCTACCAGCCCACTACAACTATCAGATTAGAGCCACAAGGGAGACTAGACATCGACCACCTCATTACCACTATAAGATTAGAGCCATAAGGGAGACTAGAAATCTACCAACCCACTACCACTATCAGATTAGAGCCATAAGGGAGACTAGATATCTACGACCCCACTACCACCATCATATTAGAACCACAAAGGAGACTAGACATCTACCATATCTACCACTATCAGATTAGAGCCATAAAGGAGACTAGACATCAACCACAACAAAACCACTATCAGATTAGAGACACAAGGGAGCCTAGACATCTACCACCCCACTACCACTATCAGATTAGAGTTATAAAGGAGACTAGACATCGACCACCCCACTACCACTATCAGATTAGAGCCATAAAGGAGAATAGACATCGACCACCCCACTACCACTATTAGATTAGAGTTATAAAGGAGACTAGACATCTACCAACCCACAACCAGTATCAGATTAGAGCCATTAGGGAGACTAGACATCTACGACCCCACTACCGCCATCATATTAGAGCCACAAAGGAGATTAGACATCTACCAAAACTACCACTATCAGATTAGAGCCATAAAGGAGACTAGACATCAACCACCACAAAACCACTACCAGATTAGAGACACAAGGGAGACTAGACATCTACCAGCCCACTACCACTAACAGATTAGAGTTATAAAGGAGACTAGACATCTACCAACCCACAACCACTATCAGAATAGTGACACAAGCGAGACTAGACATCTACCACCCCACTACCACTATCAGATTAGAGCTATAAAGGAGACTAGACATCTACCAGCCCACTACAACTATCAGATTAGAGTCATAAGGGATACTAGATATCTACAACCCCACTACCACCATCATATTAGAGCCACAAAGGAGACTAGACATCTACCACATCTACCACTATCAGATTAGAGCCATAAAGGAGACTAGACATCAACCACCACAAAACCTCTATCAGATTAGAGCCATAAAGGAGACTAGACTTCTACCAGCCCACTACAACTATGAGATTAGAGCCATAAGGGAGTCTAGAGCCATAAGGGAGACTAGACATCTACCAGCCCACTACCACTATCAGATTAGAGCCATAAGGGAGACTAGACATCTACCAGCCCACTACCACTATCAGATTAGAGCCATAAAGGAGACTAGACATCTACCAACCCACAACCACAATCAAATTAGAGCCACAAGGGAGACTAGAAATCTACCAAACCACTACCACTATCAGATTAAAGCCATAAGGGAGACTAGATATCTACGACCCAACTACCACCATCATATTAGAGCCACAAAGGAGACTAGACATCTACCATATCTACCACTTTCAGATTAGAGCCATAAAGGAGACTAGACGTCAACCACCACAAAACCACTATCAAATTAGAGACACAAGGGAGACTAGACATCTACCACCCCACTACCACTATCAGATTAGAGTTATAAAGGAGACTAGACATCGACCACCCCACTACCACCATCAGATTAGAGCCATAAAGGAGACTAGACATCAACCACCACAAAACCACTATCAGATTAGAGTAACAAAGGAGACATCTACCAACCCACAACCACTATCAGATTAGTGACACAAGCGAGACTAGACATCTACCACCCCACTACCACTATCAGATTAGAGTTATAAAGGAGACTAGACATCGACCACTATCACTACCACTATCAGATTAGAGCCATAAAGGAGACTAGAAATCGACCACCCCACTACCACTATCAGATTAGAGTTATAAAGGAGACTAGACATCTACCAACCCACAACCACTATCAGATTAGAGCCATTAGGGAGACTAGACATCTACCAGCCCACTACCACTCTCAGATTAGAGTTATAACGGAGACTAGACATCTACCAGCCCACTACCACTATAAGATTAGAGCCACAAGGGAGACTAGACATCTACCAGCCCACTACCACTATAAGATTAGAGCCACAAGGGAGACTAGACATCCACCAGCCCACTACAACTATCAGATTAGAGCCACAAGGGAGACTAGACATCTACCAGCCCACTACCACTATCAGATTAGAGTCATAAGGGATACTAGATATCTACAACCCCACTACCACCATCATATTAGAGCCACAAAGGAGACTAGACATCTACCACATCTACCACTATCAGATTACAGCCATAAAGGAGACTAGACATCAACCACCACAAAACCACTATCAGATTAGAGCCATAATGAAGACTAGACATCTACCACCCCACTACAACTATCAGATTAGAGCCATTAGGGAGACTAGACATCTACCAGCCCACTACCACTATCAGATTAGAGTTATAAAGGAGACTAGACATCTACCAACCCACTACCACTATAAGATTAGTGCAACAAGGGAGACTAGACATCTACCAGCCCACTACAACTATCAGATTAGAGCCACAAGGGAGACTAGACATCTACCAGCCCACTACCACTATCAGGTTAGAGTTATAAAGGAGACTAGACATCTACCAACCCACTACAACTATCAGATTAGAGCCACAAGGGAGACTAGACATCTACCAGCCCACTACCACTATCAGATTAGAGCCACAAGGGAGACTAGACATCTACCAGCCCACTACCACTATCAGATTAGAGCCACAAGGGAGACTAGACATCTACCAGCCCACTACAACTATCAGATTAGAGCCACAAGGGAGACTAGACATCTACCAGCCCACTACCACTATCAGATTAGAGCCACAAAGGAGACTAGACATCTACCACATCTACCACTATCAGATTAGAGCCATAAAGAAGACTAGACATCAACCACAACAAAACCACTATCAGATTAGAGACACAAGGGAGACTAGATATCAACGACCCCACTACCACTATAAGATTAGAGCCATAAGAAAGACTAGAAATCTACCAACCCACTACCACAATCAGATTAGAGTTATAAAGGAGACTAGAAATCTACCAACCCACTACCACTATCAGATTAGAGCCATAAGGGAGACTAGATATCTACGACCCCACTACCACCATCATATTAGAGCCATAAAGGAGACTAGACATCAACCACAACAAAACCACCATCAGATTAGAGCCACAAGGGAGACTAGACATCGACCACCTCACTACCACTATCGGATTAGAGCCATAAAGAAGACTAGACATCTACCAGCCCACTACCACTATCAGATTAGAGCCATTAGGGAGACTAGACATCTACCAGCCCACTACCACTATCAGATTAGAGCCATAAGGGAGACTAGACATCTAGCACCCCACTACCACTATCAGATTAGAGCCATTAGGGAGACTAGACATCTACCAGCCCACTACCACTGTCAGATTAGAGTTATAAAGGCGACTAGACATCTACCACCCCTCTACCACTATCAGATTAGAGTCATAAGGGATACTAGATATCTACAACCCCACTACCACCATCATATTAGAGCCACAAAGGAGACTAGACATCTACCACATCTACCACTATCAGATTAGAGCCATAAAGGAGACTAGACATCAACCACCACAAAACCACTATCAGATTAGAGCCATAAAGGAGACTAGACATCTACCAGCCGACTACCACTATCAGATTAGAGCCATAAGGGAGACTAGACATCTACCAGCCCACTACCACTATCAGATTAGAGTTATAAAGGAGACTAAACATCTACCAACCCACTACCACTATAAGATTAGAGCCACAAAACAGACTAGACATCTACCAGCCCACTACAACTATCAGATTAGAGCCACAAGGGAGACTAGACATTTACCAACCCACAACCACTATCAGATTAGAGCCACAAGGGAGACTAGACATCTACCAGCCCACTACCACTATCAGATTAGAGTCATAAGGGATACTAGATATCTACAACCCCACTACCACCATCATATTAGAGCCACAAAGGAGACTAGACATCTACCACACCTACCACTATCAGATTAGAGCCATAAAGGAGACTAGACATCAACCACCCCACTACCACTATCAGATTAGAGTTATAAAGGAGACTAGACATCTACCAACCCACTACCACTATAAGATTAGAGCCACAAGGGAGACTAGACATCTACCAGCCCACTACAACTATCAGATTAGAGCCACAAGGGAGACTAGACATCTACCAGCCCACTACCATTATCAGATTAGAGTTATAAAGGAGACTAGACATCTGGCAACCCAGTACCACTATCAGATTAGAGCCATAAAAGAGTCTAGACATCTACCAACCCACTACAACTATCAGATTAGAGCCATTAGGGAGACTAGACATCTACCAGCCCACTACCACTATCAGATTAGAGTTATAAAGGAGACTAGACATCTACCAACCCACTACCACTATAAGATTAGAGCCACAAGGGAGACTAGACATCTACCAGCCCACTACAACTATCAGATTAGAGCCACAAGGGACACTAGACATCTACCAGCCCACTACCATTATCAGATTAGAGTTATAAAGGAGACTAGACATCTACCAACCCAGTACCACTATCAGATTAGAGCCATAAAGGAGACTAGACATCTACCAACCCACTACAACTATCAGATTAGAGCCATTAGGGAGACTATACATCTACCAGCCCACTACCACTATCAGATTAGAGTTATAAAGGAGACTAGACATCTACCTACCCACTACAACTATCAGATTAGAGCCATTGGGGAGACTAGATATCTACAACCCCACTACCACCATCATATTAGAGCCACAAAGGAGACTAGACATCTACCACATCTACCACTATCAGATTAGAGCCATAAAGGAGACTAGACATCAACCACCACAAAACCACTATCAGATTAGAGCCATAAAGAAGACCAGACATATACCACCCCACTACCACTATCAGATTAGAGCCATTAGGGAGACTAGACATCTAGCACCCCACTACCACTATCAGATTAGAGCCATAAGGGAGACTAGACATCTACCAGCCCACTACCACTATCAGATTAGAGCCATAAGGGAGACTAGATATCTAGCACCCCACTACCACTCTCAGATTAGAACCATAAGGGAGACTAGACATCTACCAGCCCACTACCACTATCAGATTAGAGCCACAAAGGAGACTAGACATCTACCACATCTACCACTATCAGATTAGAGCCATAAAGGAGACTAGACATCAACCACCACAAAACCACTATCAGATTAGAGCCATAAAGGAGACTAGACATCTACCAGCCCACTACCACTATCAGATTAGAGCCATTAGGGAGACTAGACATCAACCACCCCACTACCACTATCAGATTAGAGTTATAAAGGAGACTAGACATCTACCAACCCACTACCACTATAAGATTAGAGCCACAAGGGAGACTAGACATCTACCAGCCCACTACAACTATCAGATTAGAGACACAAAGGAGACTAGACATCTACCAGCCCACTACCATTATCAGATTAGAGTTATAAAGGAGACTAGACATCTGCCAACCCAGTACCACTATCAGATTAGAGCCATAAAAGAGACTAGACATCTACCAACCCACTACCACTATAAGATTAGAGCCACAAGGGAGACTAGACATCTACCAGCCCACTACAACTATCAGATTAGAGACACAAAGGAGACTAGACATCTACCAGCCCACTACCACAATCAGATTAGAGTTATAAAGGAGACTAGACATCTACCAACCCACTACAACTATCAGATTAGAGCCATTAGGGAGACTAGACATCTACCAGCCCACTACCACTGTCAGATTAGAGTTATAAAGGCGACTAGACATCTACCACCCCTCTACCACTATCAGATTAGAGTCATAAGGGATACTAGATATCTACAACCCCACTACCACCATCATATTAGAGCCACAAAGGAGACTAGACATCTACCACATCTACCACTATCAGATTAGAGCCATAAAGGAGACTAGACATCAACCACCACAAAACCACTATCAGATTAGAGCCATAAAGGAGACTAGACATCTACCAGCCGACTACCACTATCAGATTAGAGCCATAAGGGAGACTAGATATCTACCAGCCCACTACCACTATCAGATTAGAGTTATAAAGGAGACTAAACATCTACCAACCCACTACCACTATAAGATTAGAGCCACAAAACAGACTAGACATCTACCAGCCCACTACAACTATCAGATTAGAGCCACAAGGGAGACTAGACATTTACCAACCCACAACCACTATCAGATTAGAGCCACAAGGGAGACTAGACATCTACCAGCCCACTACCACTATCAGATTAGAGTCATAAGGGATACTAGATATCTACAACCCCACTACCACCATCATATTAGAGCCACAAAGGAGACTAGACATCTACCACATCTACCACTATCAGATTACAGCCATAAAGGAGACTAGACATCAACCACCACAAAACCACTATCAGATTAGAGCCATAAAGAAGACTAGACATCTACCAGCCCACTACAACCATCAGATTAGAGCCACAAGGGAGACTAGACATCGACCACCTCACTACCACTATCGGATTAGAGCCATAAAGAAGACTAGACATCTACCAGCCCACTACCACTATCAGATTAGAGCCATTAGGGAGACTAGACATCTACCAGCCCACTACCACTATCAGATTAGAGCCATAAGGGAGACTAGACATCTAGCACCCCACTACCACTATCAGATTAGAGCCATTAGGGAGACTAGACATCTACCAGCCCACTACCACTGTCAGATTAGAGTTATAAAGGCGACTAGACATCTACCACCCCTCTACCACTATCAGATTAGAGTCATAAGGGATACTAGATATCTACAACCCCACTACCACCATCATATTAGAGCCACAAAGGAGACTAGACATCTACCACATCTACCACTATCAGATTAGAGCCATAAAGGAGACTAGACATCTACCAGCCCACTACAACCATCAGATTAGAGCCACAAGGGAGACTAGACATCGACCACCTCACTACCACTATCGGATTAGAGCCATAAAGAAGACTAGACATCTACCACCCCACTACCAGTATCAGATTAGAGCCATTAGGGAGACTAGACATCTACCAGCCCACTACCACTATCAGATTAGAGCCATAAGGGAGACTAGACATCTAGCACCCCACTACCACTATCAGATTAGAGCTATAAGGGAGACTAGACATCTACCAGCCCACTACAACTATCAGATTAGAGCCACAAGGGAGACTAGACATCGACCACCTCATTACCACTATAAGATTAGAGCCATAAGGGAGACTAGAAATCTACCAACCCACTACCACTATCAGATT
The DNA here is from genome assembly GCF_045679555.1 of Salvelinus alpinus. Taxonomy (NCBI): domain Eukaryota; kingdom Metazoa; phylum Chordata; class Actinopteri; order Salmoniformes; family Salmonidae; genus Salvelinus; species Salvelinus alpinus. The sequence continues at coordinate 12,120 of NW_027256161.1, forward strand.
AGAGCCATAAGGGAGACTAGATATCTACGACCCCACTACCACCATCATATTAGAACCACAAAGGAGACTAGACATCTACCATATCTACCACTATCAGATTAGAGCCATAAAGGAGACTAGACATCAACCACAACAAAACCACTATCAGATTAGAGACACAAGGGAGCCTAGACATCTACCACCCCACTACCACTATCAGATTAGAGTTATAAAGGAGACTAGACATCGACCACCCCACTACCACTATCAGATTAGAGCCATAAAGGAGAATAGACATCGACCACCCCACTACCACTATTAGATTAGAGTTATAAAGGAGACTAGACATCTACCAACCCACAACCAGTATCAGATTAGAGCCATTAGGGAGACTAGACATCTACGACCCCACTACCGCCATCATATTAGAGCCACAAAGGAGATTAGACATCTACCAAAACTACCACTATCAGATTAGAGCCATAAAGGAGACTAGACATCAACCACCACAAAACCACTACCAGATTAGAGACACAAGGGAGACTAGACATCTACCAGCCCACTACCACTAACAGATTAGAGTTATAAAGGAGACTAGACATCTACCAACCCACAACCACTATCAGAATAGTGACACAAGCGAGACTAGACATCTACCACCCCACTACCACTATCAGATTAGAGCTATAAAGGAGACTAGACATCTACCAGCCCACTACAACTATCAGATTAGAGTCATAAGGGATACTAGATATCTACAACCCCACTACCACCATCATATTAGAGCCACAAAGGAGACTAGACATCTACCACATCTACCACTATCAGATTAGAGCCATAAAGGAGACTAGACATCAACCACCACAAAACCTCTATCAGATTAGAGCCATAAAGGAGACTAGACTTCTACCAGCCCACTACAACTATGAGATTAGAGCCATAAGGGAGTCTAGAGCCATAAGGGAGACTAGAAATCTACCAGCCCACTACCACTATCAGATTAGAGCCATAATGGAGACTAGACATCTACCAGCCCACTACCACTATCAGATTAGAGCCATAAAGGAGACTAGACATCTACCAACCCACAACCACAATCAAATTAGAGCCACAAGGGAGACTAGAAATCTACCAAACCACTACCACTATCAGATTAAAGCCATAAGGGAGACTAGATATCTACGACCCAACTACCACCATCATATTAGAGCCACAAAGGAGACTAGACATCTACCATATCTACCACTTTCAGATTAGAGCCATAAAGGAGACTAGACGTCAACCACCACAAAACCACTATCAAATTAGAGACACAAGGGAGACTAGACATCTACCACCCCACTACCACTATCAGATTAGAGTTATAAAGGAGACTAGACATCGACCACCCCACTACCACCATCAGATTAGAGCCATAAAGGAGACTAGACATCAACCACCACAAAACCACTATCAGATTAGAGTAACAAAGGAGACATCTACCAACCCACAACCACTATCAGATTAGTGACACAAGCGAGACTAGACATCTACCACCCCACTACCACTATCAGATTAGAGTTATAAAGGAGACTAGACATCGACCACTATCACTACCACTATCAGATTAGAGCCATAAAGGAGACTAGAAATCGACCACCCCACTACCACTATCAGATTAGAGTTATAAAGGAGACTAGACATCTACCAACCCACAACCACTATCAGATTAGAGCCATTAGGGAGACTAGACATCTACCAGCCCACTACCACTCTCAGATTAGAGTTATAACGGAGACTAGACATCTACCAGCCCACTACCACTATAAGATTAGAGCCACAAGGGAGACTAGACATCTACCAGCCCACTACCACTATCAGATTAGAGCCACAAGGGAGACTAGACATCCACCAGCCCACTACAACTATCAGATTAGAGCCACAAGGGAGACTAGACATCTACCAGCCCACTACCACTATCAGATTAGAGTCATAAGGGATACTAGATATCTACAACCCCACTACCACCATCATATTAGAGCCACAAAGGAGACTAGACATCTACCACATCTACCACTATCAGATTACAGCCATAAAGGAGACTAGACATCAACCACCACAAAACCACTATCAGATTAGAGCCATAATGAAGACTAGACATCTACCACCCCACTACAACTATCAGATTAGAGCCATTAGGGAGACTAGACATCTACCAGCCCACTACCACTATCAGATTAGAGTTATAAAGGAGACTAGACATCTACCAGCCCACTACCACTATCAGATTAGAGCCACAAGGGAGACTAGACATCTACCAGCCCACTACAACTATCAGATTAGAGCCACAAGGGAGACTAGACATCTACCACCCCACTACCACTATCAGGTTAGAGTTATAAAGGAGACTAGACATCTACCAACCCACTACAACTATCAGATTAGAGCCACAAGGGAGACTAGACATCTACCAGCCCACTACCACTATCAGATTAGAGCCACAAGGGAGACTAGACATCTACCAGCCCACTACCACTATCAGATTAGAGCCACAAGGGAGACTAGACATCTACCAGCCCACTACAACTATCAGATTAGAGCCACAAGGGAGACTAGACATCTACCAGCCCACTACCACTATCAGATTAGAGCCACAAAGGAGACTAGACATCTACCACATCTACCACTATCAGATTAGAGCCATAAAGGAGACTAGACATCAACCACCACAAAACCACTATCAGATTAGAGCCATAAAGGAGACTAGACATCTACCAGCCGACTACCACTATCAGATTAGAGCCATAAGGGAGACTAGACATCTACCAGCCCACTACCACTATCAGATTAGAGTCATAAGGGATACTAGATATCTACAACCCCACTACCACCATCATATTAGAGCCACAAAGGAGACTAGACATCTACCACATCTACCACTATCAGATTACAGCCATAAAGGAGACTAGACATCAACCACCACAAAACCACTATCAGATTAGAGCCATAATGAAGACTAGACATCTACCACCCCACTACAACTATCAGATTAGAGCCATTAGGGAGACTAGACATCTACCAGCCCACTACCACTATCAGATTAGAGTTATAAAGGAGACTAGACATCTACCAACCCACTACCACTATAAGATTAGTGCAACAAGGGAGACTAGACATCTACCAGCCCACTACAACTATCAGATTAGAGCCACAAGGGAGACTAGACATCTACCAGCCCACTACCACTATCAGGTTAGAGTTATAAAGGAGACTAGACATCTACCAACCCACTACAACTATCAGATTAGAGCCACAAGGGAGACTAGACATCTACCAGCCCACTACCACTATCAGATTAGAGCCACAAGGGAGACTAGACATCTACCAGCCCACTACCACTATCAGATTAGAGCCACAAGGGAGACTAGACATCTACCAGCCCACTACAACTATCAGATTAGAGCCACAAGGGAGACTAGACATCTACCAGCCCACTACCACTATCAGATTAGAGCCACAAAGGAGACTAGACATCTACCACATCTACCACTATCAGATTAGAGCCATAAAGAAGACTAGACATCAACCACAACAAAACCACTATCAGATTAGAGACACAAGGGAGACTAGATATCAACGACCCCACTACCACTATAAGATTAGAGCCATAAGAAAGACTAGAAATCTACCAACCCACTACCACAATCAGATTAGAGTTATAAAGGAGACTAGAAATCTACCAACCCACTACCACTATCAGATTAGAGCCATAAGGGAGACTAGATATCTACGACCCCACTACCACCATCATATTAGAGCCATAAAGGAGACTAGACATCAACCACAACAAAACCACTATCAGATTAGAGCCATAAAGGAGACTAGACATCTACCACCCCACTACCACTATCAGATTAGAGTTATAAAGGAGACTAGACATCTACCAACCCACTACCACTATCAGATTAGAGCCACAAGGGAGCCTAGACATCTACCAGCCCACTACAACTATCAGATTAGAGCCACAAGGGAGACTAGACATCGACCACCTCACTACCACTATAAGATTAGAGCCATAAGGGAGACTAGAAATCTACCAACCCACTACCACTATCAGATTAGAGCCATAAGGGAGACTAGATATCTACGACCCCACTACCACCATCATATTAGAACCACAAAGGAGACTAGACATCTACCATATCTACCACTATCAGATTAGAGCCATAAAGGAGACTAGACATCAACCACCACAAAACCACTATCAGATTAGAGACACAAGGGAGACTAGACATCTACCACCCCACTACCACTATCAGATTAGAGTTATAAAGGAGACTAGACATCGACCACCCCAATACCACTATCAGATTAGAGCCATAAAGGAGAATAGACATCGACCACCCCACTACCACTATTAGATTAGAGTTATAAAGGAGACTAGACATCTACCAACCCACAACCAGTATCAGATTAGAGCCATTAGGGAGACTAGACATCTACCAGCCCACTACCACTCTAAGATTAGAGCCACAAGGGAGACTAGACATCTACCAGCCCACTACAACTATCAGATTAGAGCCACAAGCGAGACTAGACATCTACCAGCCCACTACCACTATCAGATTAGAGTAACAAAGGAGACATCTACCAACCCACAACCACTATCAGATTAGTGACACAAGCGAGACTAGACATCTACCACCCCACTACCACTATCAGATTAGAGTTATAAAGGAGACTAGACATCGACCACCCCACTACCACTATCAGATTAGAGCCATAAAGGAGACTAGACATCGACCACCGCACTACCACTATCAGATTAGAGTTATAAAGGAGACTAGACATCTACCAACCCACAACCACTATCAGATTAGAGCCATTAGGGAGACTAGACATCTACCAGCCCACTACCACTCTCAGATTAGAGTTATAACGGAGACTAGACATCTACCAGCTCCTACCACTATAAGATTAGAGCCACAAGGGAGACTAGACATCCACCAGCCCACTACAACTATCAGATTAGAGCCACAAGGGAGACTAGACATCTACCAGCCCACTACCACTATCAGATTAGAGTCATAAGGGACACTAGATATCTACAACCCCACTACCACCATCATATTAGAGCCACAAAGGAGACTAGACATCTACCACATCTACCACTATCAGATTACAGCCATAAAGGAGACTAGACATCAACCAACACAAAACCACTATCAGATTAGAGCCATAATGAAGACTAGACATCTACCACCCCACTACCACTATCAGATTAGAGCCATTAGGGAGACTAGACATCTACCAGCCCACTACCACTATCAGATTAGAGCCATAAGGGAGTCTAGACATCTAGCACCCCACTACCACTATCAGATTAGAGTTATAAAGGAGACTAGACATCTACCACATCTACCACTATCAGATTAGAGCCATAAAGGAGACTAGACATCAACCACCACAAAACCACTATCAGATTAGAGCCATAAAGGAGACTAGACATCTACCAGCCGACTACCACTATCAGATTAGAGCCATAAGGGAGACTAGACATCTACCAGCCCACTACCACTATCAGATTAGAGTTATAAAGGAGACTAAACATCTACCAACCCACTACCACTATAAGATTAGAGCCACAAAACAGACTAGACATCTACCAGCCCACTACAACTATCAGATTAGAGCCACAAGGGAGACTAGACATTTACCAACCCACAACCACTATCAGATTAGAGCCACAAGGGAGACTAGACTTCTACCAGCCCACTACCACTATCAGATTAGAGTCATAAGGGATACTAGATATCTACAACCCCACTACCACCATCATATTAGAGCCACAAAGGAGACTAGACATCTACCACATCTACCACTATCAGATTACAGCCATAAAGGAGACTAGACATCAACCACCACAAAACCACTATCAGATTAGAGCCATAAAGAAGACTAGACATCTACCAGCCCACTACAACCATCAGATTAGAGCCACAAGGGAGACTAGACATCGACCACCTCACTATCACTATCGGATTAGAGCCATAAAGAAGACAAGACATCTACCACCCCACTACCAGTATCAGATTAGAGCCATTAGGGAGACTAGACATCTACCAGCCCACTACCACTATCAGATTAGAGCCATAAGGGAGACTAGACATCTAGCACCCCACTACCACTATCAGATTAGAGCTATAAGGGAGACTAGACATATACCAGCCCACTACCATTATCAGTTTAGAGCCATAAAGGAGACTAGACATCTACCAGCCCACTACCACTATCAGATTAGAGCCATAGGGGAGACTAGACATCTAGCACCCCACTACCACTATCAGATTAGAGCCATAAGGGAGACTAGACATCTACCAGCCCACTACCACTATCAGATTAGAGCCACAAAGGAGACTAGACATCTACCACATCTACCACTATCAGATTAGAGCCATAAAGAAGACTAGACATCAACCACAACAAAACCACTATCAGATTAGAGACACAAGGGAGACTAGATATCAACGACCCCACTACCACTATAAGATTAGAGCCATAAGGGAGCCTAGAAATCTACCAACCCACTACCACAATCAGATTAGAGTTATAAAGGAGACTAGAAATCTACCAACCCACTACCACTATCAGATTAGAGCCATAAGGGAGACTAGATATCTACGACCCCACTACCACCATCATATTAGAGCCATAAAGGAGACTAGACATCAACCACAACAAAACCACTATCAGATTAGAGACACAAGGGAGCCTAGACATCTACCACCCCACTACCACTATCAGATTAGAGTTATAAAGAAGACTAGACATCTACCAACCCACTACCACTATCAGATTAGAGCCACAAGGGAGCCTAGACATCTACCAGCCCACTACAACTATCAGATTAGAGCCACAAGGGAGACTAGACATCGACCACCTCACTACCACTATAAGATTAGAGCCATAAGGGAGACTAGAAATCTACCAACCCACTACCACTATCAGATTAGAGCCATAAGGGAGACTAGATATCTACGACCCCACTACCACCATCATATTAGAACCACAAAGGAGACTAGACATCTACCATATCTACCACTATCAGATTAGAGCCATAAAGGAGACTAGACATCAACCACCACAAAACCACTATCAGATTAGAGACACAAGGGAGACTAGACATCTACCACCCCACTACCACTATCAGATTAGAGTTATAAAGGAGACTAGACATCGACCACCCCAATACCACTATCAGATTAGAGCCATAAAGGAGAATAGACATCGACCACCCCACTACCACTATTAGATTAGAGTTATAAAGGAGACTAGACATCTACCAACCCACAACCAGTATCAGATTAGAGCCATTAGGGAGACTAGACATCTACCAGCCCACTACCACTCTAAGATTAGAGCCACAAGGGAGACTAGACATCTACCAGCCCACTACAACTATCAGATTAGAGCCACAAGCGAGACTAGACATCTACCAGCCCACTACCACTATCAGATTAGAGTAACAAAGGAGACATCTACCAACCCACAACCACTATCAGATTAGTGACACAAGCGAGACTAGACATCTACCACCCCACTACCACTATCAGATTAGAGTTATAAAGGAGACTAGACATCGACCACCCCACTACCACTATCAGATTAGAGCCATAAAGGAGACTAGACATCGACCACCGCACTACCACTATCAGATTAGAGTTATAAAGGAGACTAGACATCTACCAACCCACAACCACTATCAGATTAGAGCCATAAGGGAGACTAGACATCTACCACCCCACTACCACTATCAGATTAGAGTTATAACGGAGACTAGACATCTACCAGCCCCCTACCACTATAAGATTAGAGCCACAAGGGAGACTAGACATCCACCAGCCCACTACAACTATCAGATTAGAGCCACAAGGGAGACTAGACATCTACCAGCCCACTACCACTATCAGATTAGAGTCATAAGGGAGACTAGATATCTACAACCCCACTACCACCATCATATTAGAGCCACAAAGGAGACTAGACATCTACCACATCTACCACTATCAGATTAGAGCCATAAAGGAGACTAGACATCAACCAACACAAAACCACTATCAGATTAGAGCCATAAAGAAGACTAGACATCTACCACCCCACTACCACTATCAGATTAGAGCCATTAGGGAGACTAGACATCTACCAGCCCACTACCACTATCAGATTAGAGCCATAAGGGAGTCTAGACATCTAGCACCCCACTACCACTATCAGATTAGAGTTATAAAGGAGACTAGACATCTACCAACCCACTACAAGATTAGTGCAACAAGGGAGACTAGACATCTACCAGCCCACTACGACTATCAGATTAGAGCCACAAGGGAGACTAGACATCTACCAACCCACAACCACTATCAGATTAAAGCCATAAAGAAGACTAGATATCAACGACCCCACTACAACTATCAGATTAGAGCCACAAGGGAGACTAGACATCTACCAGCCCACTACCACTATCAGGTTAGAGTTATAAAGGAGACTAGACATCTACCAGCCCACTACCACTCTCAGATTAGAGTTATAAAGGAGACTAGACATCTACCAGCCAACTACCACTATAAGATTAGAGCCACAAGGGAGACTAGACATCTACCAGCCCACTACCACTATCAGATTAGAGCCACAAGTGAGACTAGACATCGACCACCTCACTACCACTATAAGATTAGAGCCATAAAGGAGACTAGAAATATACCAACCCACTACCACTATCAGATTAGAGCCATAAGGGAGACTAGATATCTACGACCCCACTACCACCATCATATTAGAGCCACAAAGGAGACTAGACATCTACCACATCTACCACTATCAGATTACAGCCATAAAGGAGACTAGACATCAACCACCACAAAACCACTATCAGATTAGAGCCATAATGAAGACTAGACATCTACCACCCCACTACCACTATCAGATTAGAGCCATTAGGGAGACTAGACATCTACCAGCCCACTACCACTATCAGATTAGAGCCATAAGGGAGTCTAGACATCTAGCACCCCACTACCACTATCAGATTAGAGTTATAAAGGAGACTAGACATCTACCAACCCACTACCACTATAAGATTAGTGCAACAAGGGAGACTAGACATCTACCAACCCACAACCACTATCAGATTAAAGCCATAAAGAAGACTAGATATCAACGACCCCACTACAACTATCAGATTAGAGCCACAAGGGAGACTAGACATCTACCAGCCCACTACCACTATCAGGTTAGAGTTATAAAGGAGACTAGACATCTACCAGCTCACTACCACTCTCAGATTAGAGTTATAAAGGAGACTAGACATCTACCAGCCCACAACCACTATAAGATTAGAGCCACAAGGGAGACTAGACATCTACCAACCCACTACCACTATCAGATTAGAGCCATAAGGGAGACTAGATATCTACGACCCAACTACCACCATCATATTAGAGCCACAAAGGAGACTAGACATCTACCATATCTACCACTTTCAGATTAGAGCCATAAAGGAGACTAGACGTCAACCACCACAAAACCACTATCAAATTAGAGACACAAGGGAGACTAGACATCTACCAGCCCACTACCACTAACAGATTAGAGTTATAAAGGAGACTAGACATCTACCAACCCACAACCACTATCAGAATAGTGACACAAGCGAGACTAGACATCTACCACCCCACTACCACTATCAGATTAGAGCTATAAAGGAGACTAGACATCTACCAGCCCACTACAACTATCAGATTAGAGTCATAAGGGATACTAGATATCTACAACCCCACTACCACCATCATATTAGAGCCACAAAGGAGACTAGACATCTACCACATCTACCACTATCAGATTAGAGCCATAAAGGAGACTAGACATCAACCACCACAAAACCTCTATCCGATTAGAGCCATAAAGGAGACTAGACTTCTACCAGCCCACTACAACTATGAGATTAGAGCCATAAGGGAGTCTAGAGCCATAAGGGAGACTAGAAATCTACCAGCCCACTACCACTATCAGATTAGAGCCATAAGGGAGACTAGACATCTACCAGCCCACTACCACTATCAGATTAGAGCCATAAAGGAGACTAGACATCTACCAACCCACAACCACAATCAAATTAGAGCCACAAGGGAGACTAGAAATCTACCAAACCACTACCACTATCAGATTAGAGCCATAAGGGAGACTAGATATCTACGACCCAACTACCACCATCATATTAGAGCCACAAAGGAGACTAGACATCTACCATATCTACCACTTTCAGATTAGAGCCATAAAGGAGACTAGACGTCAACCACCACAAAACCACTATCAAATTAGAGACACAAGGGAGACTAGACATCTACCACCCCACTACCACTATCAGATTAGAGTTATAAAGGAGACTAGACATCGACCACCCCACTACCACCATCAGATTAGAGCCATAAAGGAGACTAGACATCAACCACCACAAAACCACTATCAGATTAGAGTAACAAAGGAGACATCTACCAACCCACAACCACTATCAGATTAGTGACACAAGCGAGACTAGACATCTACCACCCCACTACCACTATCAGATTAGAGTTATAAAGGAGACTAGACATCGACCACTATCACTACCACTATCAGATTAGAGCCATAAAGGAGACTAGAAATCGACCACCCCACTACCACTATCAGATTAGAGTTATAAAGGAGACTAGACATCTACCAACCCACAACCACTATCAGATTAGAGCCATTAGGGAGACTAGACATCTACCAGCCCACTACCACTCTCAGATTAGAGTTATAACGGAGACTAGACATCTACCAGCCCACTACCACTATAAGATTAGAGCCACAAGGGAGACTAGACATCTACCAGCCCACTACAACTATCAGATTAGAGCCACAAGGGAGACTAGACATCTACCAGCCCACTACCACTATCAGATTAGAGTCATAAGGGATACTAGATATCTACAACCCCACTACCACCATCATATTAGAGCCACAAAGGAGACTAGACATCTACCACATCTACCACTATCAGATTACAGCCATAAAGGAGACTAGACATCAACCACCACAAAACCACTATCAGATTAGAGCCATAATGAAGACTAGACATCTACCACCCCACTACAACTATCAGATTAGAGCCATTAGGGAGACTAGACATCTACCAGCCCACTACCACTATCAGATTAGAGTTATAAAGGAGACTAGACATCTACCAACCCACTACCACTATAAGATTAGTGCAACAAGGGAGACTAGACATCTACCAGCCCACTACAACTATCAGATTAGAGCCACAAGGGAGACTAGACATCTACCACATCTACCACTATCAGATTACAGCCATAAAGGAGACTAGACATCAACCACCACAAAACCACTATCAGATTAGAGCCATAAAGAAGACTAGACATCTACCACCCCACTACCACTATCAGATTAGAGCCATAAAGGAGACTAGACATCTAGCACACCACTACCACTATCAGATTAGAGCCATTAGGGAGACTAGACATCTAGCACCCCACTACCACTATCAGATTAGAGCCGTAAGGGAGACTAGACATCTACCAGCCCACTACCACTATCAGATTAGAGTTATAAAGGAGACTAGACATCTACCAGCCCACTACCACTATCAGATTAGAGCCAGAAGGGAGACTAGACATCTAGCACCCCACTACCACTATCAGATTAGAGCCATAAGGGAGACTAGACATCTACCACCCCACTACCACTATCATATTAGAGCCACAAAGGAGACTAGACATCTACCACATCTACCACTATCAGATTAGAGCCATAAAGGAGACTAGACATCAACCACCACAAAACCACTATCAGATTAGAGCCATAAAGAAGACTAGACATCTACCACCCCACTACCACTATCAGATTAGAGCCATTAGGGAGACTAGACATCTAGCACCCCACTACCACTATCAGATTAGAGCCGTAAGGGAGACTAGACATCTACCAGCCCACTACCACTATCAGATTAGAGTTATAAAGGAGACTAGACATCTACCAGCCCACTACCACTATCAGATTAGAGCCATAAGGGAGACTAGACATCTAGCACCCCACTACCACTATCAGATTAGAGCCATAAGGGAGACTAGACATCTACCAGCCCACTACCACTATCAGATTAGAGGCATAAAGGAGACTAGACATCTACCAACCCACTACCACTATCAGATTAGAGCCATAAAGAAGACTAGACATCTACCACCCCACTACCACTATCAGATTAGAGCCATAAAGGAGACTAGACATCTAGCACACCACTACCACTATCAGATTAGAGCCATTAGGGAGACTAGACATCTACCAGCCCACTACAACTATCAGATTAGAGCCACAAGGGAGACTAGACATCTACCAGCCCACTACCATTATCAGATTAGAGTTATAAAGGAGACTAGACATCTGCCAACCCAGTACCACTATCAGATTAGAGCCATAAAAGAGTCTAGACATCTACCAACCCACTACAACTATCAGATTAGAGCCATTAGGGAGACTAGACATCTACCAGCCCACTACCACTATCAGATTAGAGTTATAAAGGAGACTAGACATCTACCAGCCCACTACAACTATCAGATTAGAGCCACAAGGGACACTAGACATCTACCAGCCCACTACCATTATCAGATTAGAGTTATAAAGGAGACTAGACATCTACCAACCCAGTACCACTATCAGATTAGAGCCATAAAGGAGACTAGACATCTACCAACCCACTACAACTATCAGATTAGAGCCATTAGGGAGACTATACATCTACCAGCCCACTACCACTATCAGATTAGAGTTATAAAGGAGACTAGACATCTACCTACCCACTACAACTATCAGATTAGAGCCATAAGGGAGACTAGATATCTACGACCCCACTACCACCATCATATTAGAGCCACAAAGGAGACTAGACATCTACCAAAACTACCACTATCAGATAAGAGCCATAAATGAGACTAGACATCAACCACCACAAAACCACAACCAGATTAGAGACACAAGGGAGACTAGACATCTACCAGCCCACTACCACTAACAGATTAGAGTTATAAAGGAGACTAGACATCTAGCACCCCACTACCACTATCAGATTAGAGTCATAAGGGAGACTAGACATCTACCAGCCCACTACCACCATCATATTAGAGCCACAAAGGAGACTAGACATCTACCACATCTACCACTATCAGATTAGAGCCATAAAGGAGACTAGACATCAACCACCACAAAACCACTATCAGATTAGAGCCATAAAGAAGACTAGACATCTACCACCCCACTACCACTATCAGATTAGAGCCATAAAGGAGACTAGACATCTAGCACACCACTACCACTATCAGATTAGAGCCATTAGGGAGACTAGACATCTAGCACCCCACTACCACTATCAGATTAGAGCCGTAAGGGAGACTAGACATCTACCAGCCCACTACCACTATCAGATTAGAGTTATAAAGGAGACTAGACATCTACCAGCCCACTACCACTATCAGATTAGAGCCATAAGGGAGACTAGACATCTAGCACCCCACTACCACTATCAGATTAGAGCCATAAGGGAGACTAGACATCTACCAGCCCACTACCACTATCAGATTAGAGGCATAAAGGAGACTAGACATCTACCAACCCACTACCACTATCAGATTAGAGCCACAAAGGAGACTAGACATCTACCACATCTACCACTATCAGATTAGAGCCATAAAGGAGACTAGACATCAACCACCCCACTACCACTATCAGATTAGAGTTATAAAGGAGACTAGACATCTACCAACCCACTACCACTATAAGATTAGAGCCACAAGGGAGACTAGACATCTACCAGCCCACTACAACTATCAGATTAGAGCCACAAGGGAGATTAGACATCTACCAGCCCACTACCATTATCAGATTAGAGTTATAAAGGAGACTAGACATCTGCCAACCCAGTACCACTATCAGATTAGAGCCATAAAAGAGTCTAGACATCTACCAACCCACTACAACTATCAGATTAGAGCCATTAGGGAGACTAGACATCTACCAGCCCACTACCACTATCAGATTAGAGTTATAAAGGAGACTAGACATCTACCAACCCACTACCACTATAAGATTAGAGCCACAAGGGAGACTAGACATCTACCAGCCCACTACAACTATCAGATTAGAGCCACAAGGGACACTAGACATCTACCAGCCCACTACCATTATCAGATTAGAGTTATAAAGGAGACTAGACATCTACCAACCCAGTACCACTATCAGATTAGAGCCATAAAGGAGACTAGACATCTACCAACCCACTACAACTATCAGATTAGAGCCATTAGGGAGACTATACATCTACCAGCCCACTACCACTATCAGATTAGAGTTATAAAGGAGACTAGACATCTACCTACCCACTACAACTATCAGATTAGAGCCATTGGGGAGACTAGACATCTACCAGCCCACTACCACTATCAGATTAGAGTTATAAAGGCGACTAGACATCTACCACCCCTCTACCACTATCAGATTAGAGTCATAAGGGATACTAGATATCTACAACCCCACTACCACCATCATATTAGAGCCACAAAGGAGACTAGACATCTACCACATCTACCACTATCAGATTAGAGCCATAAAGGAGACTAGACATCAACCACCACAAAACCACTATCAGATTAGAGCCATAAAGAAGACCAGACATATACCACCCCACTACCACTATCAGATTAGAGCCATTAGGGAGACTAGACATCTAGCACCCCACTACCACTATCAGATTAGAGCCATAAGGGAGACTAGACATCTACCAGCCCACTATCACTATCAGATTAGAGTTATAAAGGAGACTAGACATCTACCAGCCCACTACCACTATCAGATTAGAGCCATAAGGGAGACTAGATATCTAGCACCCCACTACCACTATCAGATTAGAACCATAAGGGAGACTAGACATCTACCAGCCCACTACCACTATCAGATTAGAGCCACAAAGGAGACTAGACATCTACCACATCTACCACTATCAGATTAGAGCCATAAAGGAGACTAGACATCAACCACCACAAAACCACTATCAGATTAGAGCCATAAAGGAGACTAGACATCTACCAGCCCACTACCACTATCAGATTAGAGCCATTAGGGAGACTAGACATCAACCACCCCACTACCACTATCAGATTAGAGTTATAAAGGAGACTAGACATCTACCAACCCACTACCACTATAAGATTAGAGCCACAAGTGAGACTAGACATCTACCAGCCCACTACAACTATCAGATTAGAGACACAAAGGAGACTAGACATCTACCAGCCCACTACCATTATCAGATTAGAGTTATAAAGGAGACTAGACATCTGCCAACCCAGTACCACTATCAGATTAGAGCCATAAAAGAGACTAGACATCTACCAACCCACTACCACTATAAGATTAGAGCCACAAGGGAGACTAGACATCTACCAGCCGACTACCACTATCAGATTAGAGACACAAATGAGACTAGACATCTACCAGCCCACTACCACTATCAGATTAGAGTTATAAAGGAGACTAAACATCTACCAACCCACTACCACTATAAGATTAGAGCCACAAGGGAGACTAGACATCTACCAGCCCACTACAACTATCAGATTAGAGCCACAAGGGAGACTAGACATTTACCAACCCACAACCACTATCAGATTAGAGCCACAAGGGAGACTAGACATCTACCAGCCCACTACCACTATCAGATTAGAGTCATAAGGAATACTAGATATCTACAACCCCACTACCACCATCATATTAGAGCCACAAAGGAGACTAGACATCTACCACATCTACCACTATCAGATTACAGCCATAAAGGAGACTAGACATCAACCACCACAAAACCACTATCAGATTAGAGCCATAAAGAAGACTAGACATCTACCAGCCCACTACAACCATCAGATTAGAGCCACAAGGGAGACTAGACATCGACCACCTCACTACCACTATCGGATTAGAGCCATAAAGAAGACTAGACATCTACCACCAGCCAGATTAGAGTAACAAAGGAGACATCTACCACTATTAGATTAGAGTTATAAAGGAGACTAGACATCTACCAACCCACAACCAGTATCAGATTAGAGCCATTAGGGAGACTAGACATCTACCAGCCCACTACCACTCTAAGATTAGAGCCACAAGGGAGACTAGACATCTACCAGCCCACTACAACTATCAGATTAGAGCCACAAGCGAGACTAGACATCTACCAGCCCACTACCACTATCAGATTAGAGTAACAAAGGAGACATCTACCAACCCACAACCACTATCAGATTAGTGACACAAGCGAGACTAGACATCTACCACCCCACTACCACTATCAGATTAGAGTTAGAAAGGAGACTAGACATCGACCACCCCACTACCACTATCAGATTAGAGCCATAAAGGAGACTAGACATCGACCACCGCACTACCACTATCAGATTAGAGTTATAAAGGAGACTAGACATCTACCAACCCACAACCACTATCAGATTAGAGCCATTAGGGAGACTAGACATCTACCAGCCCACTACCACTCTCAGATTAGAGTTATAACGGAGACTAGACATCTACCAGCCCCCTACCACTATAAGATTAGAGCCACAAGGGAGACTAGACATCCACCAGCCCACTACAACTATCAGATTAGAGCCACAAGGGAGACTAGACATCTACCAGCCCACTACCACTATCAGATTAGAGTCATAAGGGACACTAGATATCTACAACCCCACTACCACCATCATATTAGAGCCACAAAGGAGACTAGACATCTACCACATCTACCACTATCAGATTACAGCCATAAAGGAGACTAGACATCAACCACCACAAAACCACTATCATATTAGAGCCATTAGGGAGACTAGACATCTACCAGCCCACTACCACTGTCAGATTAGAGTTATAAAGGCGACTAGACATCTACCACCCCTCTACCACTATCAGATTAGAGTCATAAGGAATACTAGATATCTACAACCCCACTACCACCATCATATTAGAGCCACAAAGGAGACTAGACATCTACCACATCTACCACTATCAGATTACAGCCATAAAGGAGACTAGACATCAACCACCACAAAACCACTATCAGATTAGAGCCATAAAGAAGACTAGACATCTACCAGCCCACTACAACCATCAGATTAGAGCCACAAGGGAGACTAGACATCGACCACCTCACTACCACTATCGGATTAGAGCCATAAAGAAGACTAGACATCTACCACCAGCCAGATTAGAGTAACAAAGGAGACATCTACCACTATTAGATTAGAGTTATAAAGGAGACTAGACATCTACCAACCCACAACCAGTATCAGATTAGAGCCATTAGGGAGACTAGACATCTACCAGCCCACTACCACTCTAAGATTAGAGCCACAAGGGAGACTAGACATCTACCAGCCCACTACAACTATCAGATTAGAGCCACAAGCGAGACTAGACATCTACCAGCCCACTACCACTATCAGATTAGAGTAACAAAGGAGACATCTACCAACCCACAACCACTATCAGATTAGTGACACAAGCGAGACTAGACATCTACCACCCCACTACCACTATCAGATTAGAGTTAGAAAGGAGACTAGACATCGACCACCCCACTACCACTATCAGATTAGAGCCATAAAGGAGACTAGACATCGACCACCGCACTACCACTATCAGATTAGAGTTATAAAGGAGACTAGACATCTACCAACCCACAACCACTATCAGATTAGAGCCATTAGGGAGACTAGACATCTACCAGCCCACTACCACTCTCAGATTAGAGTTATAACGGAGACTAGACATCTACCAGCCCCCTACCACTATAAGATTAGAGCCACAAGGGAGACTAGACATCTACCAGCCCACTACAACTATCAGATTAGAGCCACAAGGGAGACTAGACATCTACCAGCCCACTACCACTATCAGATTAGAGTCATAAGGGATACTAGATATCTACAACCCCACTACCACCATCATATTAGAGCCACAAAGGAGACTAGACATCTACCACATCTACCACTATCAGATTACAGCCATAAAGGAGACTAGACATCAACCACCACAAAACCACTATCATATTAGAGCCATTAGGGAGACTAGACATCTACCAGCCCACTACCACTGTCAGATTAGAGTTATAAAGGCGACTAGACATCTACCACCCCTCTACCACTATCAGATTAGAGTCATAAGGGATACTAGATATCTACAACCCCACTACCACCATCATATTAGAGCCACAAAGGAGACTAGACATCTACCACATCTACCACTATCAGATTACAGCCATAAAGGAGACTAGACATCAACCACCACAAAACCACTATCAGATTAGAGCCATAAAGAAGACTAGACATCTACCAGCCCACTACAACCATCAGATTAGAGCCACAAGGGAGACTAGACATCGACCACCTCACTACCACTATCGGATTAGAGCCATAAAGAAGACAAGACATCTACCACCCCACTACCAGTATCAGATTAGAGCCATTAGGGAGACTAGACATCTACCAGCCCACTACCACTATCAGATTAGAGCCATAAGGGAGACTAGACATCTAGCACCCCACTACCACTATCAGATTAGAGCCATAAGGGAGACTAGACATATACCAGCCCACTACCACTATCAGATTAGAGCCATAAAGGAGACTAGACATCTACCAGCCCACTACCACTATCAGATTAGAGCCATAGGGGAGACTAGACATCTAGCACCCCACTACCACTATCAGATTAGAGCCATAAAGGAGACTAGACATCTACCAACCCACTACCACTATCAGATTAGAGCCACAAGGGAGACTAGACATCTACCACATCTACCACTATCAGATTAGAGCCATAAAGAAGACTAGACATCAACCACAACAAAACCACTATCAGATTAGAGACACAAGGGAGACTAGATATCAACGACCCCACTACCACTATAAGATTAGAGCCATAAGAAAGACTAGAAATCTACCAACCCACTACCACAATCAGATTAGAGTTATAAAGGAGACTAGAAATCTACCAACCCACAACCACTATCAGATTAGAGCCATTAGGGAGACTAGACATCTACCAGCCCACTACCACTCTCAGATTAGAGTTATAACGGAGACTAGACATCTACCAGCCCACTACCACTATAAGATTAGAGCCACAAGGGAGACTAGACATCCACCAGCCCACTACAACTATCAGATTAGAGCCACAAGGGAGACTAGACATCTACCAGCCCACTACCACTATCAGATTAGAGTCATAAGGGACACTAGATATCTACAACCCCACTACCACCATCATATTAGAGCCACAAAGGAGACTAGACATCTACCACATCTACCACTATCAGATTACAGCCATAAAGGAGACTAGACATCAACCACCACAAAACCACTATCAGATTAGAGCCATTAGGGAGACTAGACATCTACCAGCCCACTACCACAATCAGATTAGAGTTATAAAGGAGACTAGACATCTACCAACCCACTACAACTATCATATTAGAGCCATTAGGGAGACTAGACATCTACCAGCCCACTACCACTGTCAGATTAGAGTTATAAAGGCGACTAGACATCTACCACCCCTCTACCACTATCAGATTAGAGTCATAAGGGATACTAGATATCTACAACCCCACTACCACCATCATATTAGAGCCACAAAGGAGACTAGACATCTACCACATCTACCACTATCAGATTAGAGCCATAAAGGAGACTAGACATCAACCACCACAAAACCACTATCAGATTAGAGCCATAAAGGAGACTAGACATCTACCAGCCGACTACCACTATCAGATTAGAGCCATAAGGGAGACTAGACATCTACCAACCCACTACCACTATAAGATTAGAGCCACAAAACAGACTAGACATCTACCAGCCCACTACAACTATCAGATTAGAGCCACAAGGGAGACTAGACATTTACCAACCCACAACCACTATCAGATTAGAGCCACAAGGGAGACTAGACTTCTACCAGCCCACTACCACTATCAGATTAGAGTCATAAGGGATACTAGATATCTACAACCCCACTACCACCATCATATTAGAGCCACAAAGGAGACTAGACATCTACCACATCTACCACTATCAGATTACAGCCATAAAGGAGACTAGACATCAACCACCACAAAACCACTATCAGATTAGAGCCATAAAGAAGACTAGACATCTACCAGCCCACTACAACCATCAGATTAGAGCCACAAGGGAGACTAGACATCGACCACCTCACTACCACTATCGGATTAGAGCCATAAAGAAGACTAGACATCTAGCACCCCACTACCACTATCAGATTAGAGCTATAAGGGAGACTAGACATATACCAGCCCACTACCATTATCAGTTTAGAGCCATAAAGGAGACTAGACATCTACCAGCCCACTACCACTATCAGATTAGAGCCATAGGGGAGACTAGACATCTAGCACCCCACTACCACTATCAGATTAGAGCCATAAGGGAGACTAGACATCTACCAGCCCACTACCACTATCAGATTAGAGCCACAAAGGAGACTAGACATCTACCACATCTACCACTATCAGATTAGAGCCATAAAGAAGACTAGACATCAACCACAACAAAACCACTATCAGATTAGAGACACAAGGGAGACTAGATATCAACGACCCCACTACCACTATAAGATTAGAGCCATAAGGGAGACTAGAAATCTACCAACCCACTACCACAATCAGATTAGAGTTATAAAGGAGACTAGAAATCTACCAACCCACTACCACTATCAGATTAGAGCCATAAGGGAGACTAGATATCTACGACCCCACTACCACCATCATATTAGAGCCATAAAGGAGACTAGACATAACCACTATCAGATTAGAGACACAAGGGAGCCTAGACATCTACCACCCCACTACCACTATCAGATTAGAGTTATAAAGGAGACTAGACATCTACCAACCCACTACCACTATCAGATTAGAGCCACAAGGGAGCCTAGACATCTACCAGCCCACTACAACTATCAGATTAGAGCCACAAGGGAGACTAGACATCGACCACCTCACTACCACTATAAGATTAGAGCCATAAGGGAGACTAGAAATCTACCAACCCACTACCACTATCAGATTAGAGCCATAAGGGAGACTAGATATCTACGACCCCACTACCACCATCATATTAGAACCACAAAGGAGACTAGACATCTACCATATCTACCACTATCAGATTAGAGCCATAAAGGAGACTAGACATCAACCACCACAAAACCACTATCAGATTAGAGACACAAGGGAGACTAGACATCTACCACCCCACTACCACTATCAGATTAGAGTTATAAAGGAGACTAGACATCTACCACCCCACTACCACTATCAGATTAGAGTTATAAAGGAGACTAGACATCTACCAGCCCACTACCACTCTAAGATTAGAGCCACAAGGGAGACTAGACATCTACCAGCCCACTACAACTATCAGATTAGAGCCACAAGCGAGACTAGACATCTACCAGCCCACTACCACTATCAGATTAGAGTAACAAAGGAGACATCTACCAACCCACAACCACTATCAGATTAGTGACACAAGCGAGACTAGACATCTACCACCCCACTACCACTATCAGATTAGAGTTATAAAGGAGACTAGACATCGACCACCCCACTACCACTATCAGATTAGAGCCATAAAGGAGACTAGACATCGACCACCGCACTACCACTATCAGATTAGAGTTATAACGGAGACTAGACATCTACCAGCCCCCTACCACTATAAGATTAGAGCCACAAGGGAGACTAGACATCCACCAGCCCACTACAACTATCAGATTAGAGCCACAAGGGAGACTAGACATCTACCAGCCCACTACCACTATCAGATTAGAGTCATAAGGGACACTAGATATCTACAACCCCACTACCACCATCATATTAGAGCCACAAAGGAGACTAGACATCTACCACATCTACCACTATCAGATTACAGCCATAAAGGAGACTAGACATCAACCACCACAAAACCACTATCAGATTAGAGCCATAATGAAGACTAGACATCTACCACCCCACTACCACTATCAGATTAGAGCCATTAGGGAGACTAGACATCTACCAGCCCACTACCACTATCAGATTAGAGCCATAAGGGAGTCTAGACATCTAGCACCCCACTACCACTATCAGATTAGAGTTATAAAGGAGACTAGACATCTACCAGCCCACTACCACTATCAGATTAGAGCCATAAGGGAGACTAGACATCTACCAGCCCACTACGACTATCAGATTAGAGCCACAAGGGAGACTAGACATCTACCAACCCACAACCACTATCAGATTAAAGCCATAAAGAAGACTAGATATCAACGACCCCACTACAACTATCAGATTAGAGCCACAAGGGAGACTAGACATCTACCAGCCCACTACCACTATCAGGTTAGAGTTATAAAGGAGACTAGACATCTACCAGCTCACTACCACTCTCAGATTAGAGTTATAAAGGAGACTAGACATCTACCAGCCCACAACCACTATAAGATTAGAGCCACAAGGGAGACTAGACATCTACCAGCCCACTACAACTATCAGATTAGAGCCACAAGTGAGACTAGACATCGACCACCTCACTACCACTATAAGATTAGAGCCATAAAGGAGACTAGAAATATACCAACCCACTACCACTATCAGATTAGAGCCATAAGGGAGACTAGATATCTACGACCCCACTACCACCATCATATTAGAGCCACAAAGGAGACTAGACATCTACCACATCTACCACTATCAGATTACAGCCATAAAGGAGACTAGACATCAAC
>NW_027256162.1:0-34676 GCF_045679555.1 Salvelinus alpinus
AAAACAAAAATACTGCATATTTTCCAAGGAACACGAAGCGAGGCAGCCATCTCTTTTCGGCGCCGGAACTGCACTAGGCATCTACCACCCCACTACCACTATCAGATTAGAGCCATAATGGAGACTAGGTATCTACCACCCCACTACCACTATCAGATTAGAGCCATAATGGAGACTAGGTATCTACCACCCTACTACCACTATCAGATTAGAGCCATAATGGAGACTAGGTAACTACCACCCCACTACCACTACCAGATTAGAGCCATAATGGAGACTAGGTATCTACCACACCACTACCACTACCAGATTAGAGCCACAATGGAGACAAGGTATCTACCACCCCACTACCACTATCAGATTAGAGCCATAATGGAGACTAGGTATCTACCACCCCACTACCACTATCAGATTAGAGCCATAATGGAGACTAGGTATCTACCACCCCACTACCTCTATCAGATTAGAGCCATAATGGAGACTAGGTATCTACCACCCCTCTACCACTATCAGATTAGAGCCATAATGGAGACTAGGTATCTACCACCCCACTACCACTATGTGATTAGAGCCATAATGGAGACTAGGTATCTACCACCCCACTAGCACTATCAGATTAGAGCCATAATGGAGACTAGACATCTCCACTATCAGATTAGAGCCATAAGGACACTAGACATCTACCACCCCACTACCACTATCAGATTAGAGCCATAATGGAGACTAGGTATCTACCACCCCACTACCTCTATCAGATTAGAGCCATAATGGAGACTAGGTATCTACCACACCACTAACACTATCAGATTATAGCCATAATGGAGACTAGGTATCTACCACCCCTCTACCTCTATCAGATTAGAGCCATAATGGAGACTAGGTATCTCCCACCCCACTACCACTATGTGATTAGAGCCATAATGGAGACTAGGTATCTACCACCCCACTAGCACTATCAGATTAGAGCAATAATGGAGACTAGACATCTCCACTATCAGATTAGAGCCATAAGGACACTAGACATCTACCACCCCACTACCACTATCAGATTAGAGCCATAATGGAGACTAGGTATCTACCACCCCACTACCTCTTTCAGATTAGAGCCATAATGGAGACTAGGTATCTACCACACCACTACCACTATCAGATTATAGCCATAATGGAGACTAGGTATCTACCACCCCTCTACCACTATCAGATTAGAGCCATAAGGGCACTAGGCATCTACCACCCCACTACCACTATCAGATTAGAGCCAAAAGGGCACTAGGCATCTACCACCCCGCTACCACTATCAAATTAGAGCCATAAGGGCACTAGACATGTACCACCCCACTACCACTATCAGATTAGAGCCATAATGGAAACTAGGTATCTACCACCCCACTACCACTATCAGATTAGAGCCATAAGGGCACTAGGCATCTATCACCCCACTACCACTATCAGATTAGAGCCATAAAGGCACTAGGCATCTACCACCCCACTACCACTATCAGATTAGAGCCATAATGGAGACTAGGTATCTACCACCCCACTACCACTATCAGATTAGAGCCATAATGGAGACTAGGTATCTACCACCCTACTACCACTATCAGATTAGAGCCATAATGGAGACTAGGTAACTACCACCCCACTACCACTACCAGATTAGAGCCATAATGGAGACTAGGTATCTACCACACCACTACCACTACCAGATTAGAGCCACAATGGAGACAAGGTATCTACCACCCCACTACCACTATCAGATTAGAGCCATAATGGAGACTAGGTATCTACCACCCCACTACCACTATCAGATTAGAGCCATAATGGAGACTAGGTATCTACCACCCCACTACCTCTATCAGATTGGAGCCATAATGGAGACTAGGTATCTACCACCCCACTACCACTATCAGATTAGAGCCATAATGGAGACTAGGTATCTACCACCCCACTACCACTATGTGATTAGAGCCATAATGGAGACTAGGTATCTACCACCCCACTAGCACTATCAGATTAGAGCCATAATGGAGACTAGACATCTCCACTATCAGATTAGAGCCATAAAGACACTAGACATCTACCACCCCACTACCACTATCAGATTAGAGCCATAATGGAGACTAGGTATCTACCACCCCACTACCTCTATCAGATTAGAGCCATAATGGAGACTAGGTATCTACCACACCACTACCACTATCAGATTATAGCCATAATGGAGACTAGGTATCTACCACCCCTCTACCTCTATCAGATTAGAGCCATAATGGAGACTAGGTATCTCCCACCCCACTACCACTATGTGATTATAGCCATAATGGAGACTAGGTATCTACCACCCCACTAGCACTATCAGATTAGAGCCATAATGGAGACTAGACATCTCCACTATCAGATTAGAGCCATAAGGACACTAGACATCTACCACCCCACTACCACTATCAGATTAGAGCCATAATGGAGACTAGGTATCTACCACCCCACTACCTCTATCAGATTAGAGCCATAATGGAGACTAGGTATCTACCACACCACTACCACTATCAGATTATAGCCATAATGGAGACTAGGTATCTACCACCCCTCTACCTCTATCAGATTAGAGCCATAATGGAGACTAGGTATCTCCCACCCCACTACCACTATCAGATTAGAGCCATAAAGGCACTAGGCATCTACCACCCACTACCACTATCAGATTAGAGACATAATGGAGACTAGATATCTACCACCCCACTACCGCTATCATATTAGAGCCATAAGGGCACTAGGCATCTACCACCCCACTACCACTACCAGATTAGAGCCATATGGGCACTAGGCATCTACCACCCCACTACTACTACCAGATTAGAGCCAAACGGAGACTAGACATCTACCACCCCACTACCACTACCAGATTAGAGCCATAATGGAGACTAGGTATCTACCACCCCACTACCACTATCAGATTAGAGCCATAATGGAGACTAGGTATCTACCACCCCACTACCACTATCAGATTAGAGCCATAAGGGCACTAGGCATCTACCACCCCACTACCACTATCAGATTAGAGCCATAATGGAGACTAGGTATCTACCACCCCACTACCTCTATAAGATTAGAGCCATAAGGGCACTAGACATGTACCACCCCACTACCACTATCAGATTAGAGCCATAATGGAAACTAGGTATCTACCACCCCACTACCACTATCAGATTAGAGCCATAAGGGCACTAGGCATCTATCAACCCACTACCACTATCAGATTAGAGCCATAAAGGCACTAGGCATCTACCACCCCACTACCACTATCAGATTAGAGCCATAATGGAGACTAGGTATCTACCACCCCACTACCACTATCAGATTAGAGCCATAATGGAGACTAGGTATCTACCACCCTACTACCACTATCAGATTAGAGCCATAATGGAGACTAGGTAACTACCACCCCACTACCACTACCAGATTAGAGCCATAATGGAGACTAGGTATCTACCACACCACTACCACTACCAGATTAGAGCCACAATGGAGACAAGGTATCTACCACCCCACTACCACTATCAGATTAGAGCCATAATGGAGACTAGGTATCTACCACCCCACTACCACTATCAGATTAGAGCCATAATGGAGACTAGGTATCTACCACCCCACTACCTCTATCAGATTAGAGCCATAATGGAGACTAGGTATCTACCACCCCACTAC
Source organism: Salvelinus alpinus (assembly GCF_045679555.1). Classification (NCBI taxonomy): domain Eukaryota; kingdom Metazoa; phylum Chordata; class Actinopteri; order Salmoniformes; family Salmonidae; genus Salvelinus; species Salvelinus alpinus. The sequence continues at coordinate 3,703 of NW_027256162.1, forward strand.
CACTATCAGATTAGAGCCATAATGGAGACTAGGTATCTACCACCCCACTACCACTATGTGATTAGAGCCATAATGGAGACTAGGTATCTACCACCCCACTAGCACTATCAGATTAGAGCCATAATGGAGACTAGACATCTCCACTATCAGATTAGAGCCATAAGGACACTAGACATCTACCACCCCACGACCACTATCAGATTAGAGCCATAATGGAGACTAGGTATCTACCACCCCACTACCTCTATCAGATTAGAGCCATAATGGAGACTAGGTATCTACCACACCACTACCACTATCAGATTATAGCCATAATGGAGACTAGGTATCTACCACCCCTCTACCTCTATCAGATTAGAGCCATAATGGAGACTAGGTATCTCCCACCCCACTACCACTATGTGATTAGAGCCATAATGGAGACTAGGTATCTACCACCCCACTAGCACTATCAGATTAGAGCCATAATGGAGACTAGACATCTCCACTATCAGATTAGAGCCATAAGGACACTAGACATCTACCACCCCACTACCACTATCAGATTAGAGCCATAATGGAGACTAGGTATCTACCACCCCACTACCTCTATCAGATTAGAGCCATAATGGAGACTAGGTATCTACCACACCACTACCACTATCAGATTATAGCCATAATGGAGACTAGGTATCTACCACCCCTCTACCTCTATCAGATTAGAGCCATAATGGAGACTAGGTATCTCCCACCCCACTACCACTATCAGATTAGAGCCATAAAGGCACTAGGCATCTACCACCCACTACCACTATCAGATTAGAGACATAATGGAGACTAGATATCTACCACCCCACTACCGCTATCATATTAGAGCCATAAGGGCACTAGGCATCTACCACCCCACTACTACTACCAGATTAGAGCCAAACGGAGACTAGACATCTACCACCCCACTACCACTACCAGATTAGAGCCATAATGGAGACTAGGTATCTACCACCCCACTACCACTATCAGATTAGAGCCATAATGGAGACTAGGTATCTACCACCCCACTACCACTATCAGATTAGAGCCATAAGGGCACTAGGCATCTACCACCCCACTACCACTATCAGATTAGAGCCATAATGGAGACTAGGTATCTACCACCCCACTACCTCTATAAGATTAGAGCCATAAGGGCACTAGACATGTACCACCCCACTACCACTATCAGATTAGAGCCATAATGGAAACTAGGTATCTACCACCCCACTACCACTATCAGATTAGAGCCATAAGGGCACTAGGCATCTATCAACCCACTACCACTATCAGATTAGAGCCATAAAGGCACTAGGCATCTACCACCCCACTACCACTATCAGATTAGAGCCATAATGGAGACTAGGTATCTACCACCCCACTACCACTATCAGATTAGAGCCATAAGGGCACTAGGCATCTACCACCACACTACCACTATCAGATTAGAGCCATAAGGGCACTAGGCATCTACCACCCCGCTACCACTATAAGATTAGAGCCATAAGGGCACTAGACATGTACCACCCCACTACCACTATCAGATTAGAGCCATAATGGAAACTAGGTATCTACCACCCCACTACCACTATCAGATTAGAGCCATAAGGGCACTAGGCATCTATCACCCCACTACCACTATCAGATTAGAGCCATAAAGGCACTAGGCATCTACCACCCCACTACCACTATCAGATTAGAGGCATAATGGAGACTAGGTATCTACCACCCCACTACCACTATCAGATTAGAGCCATAAGGGCCCTAGGCATCTACCACCCCACTACCACTATCAGATTAGAGCCATAAAGGCACTAGGCATCTACCACCCCACTACCACTATCAGATTAGACCCATAATGGAGACTAGGTATCTAGCACCCCACTACCACTATCAGATTAGAGCCATAATGGAGACTAGGTATCTACCACCCCACTACCACTACCAGATTAGAGCCATAATGGAGACTAGGTATCTACCACACCACTACCACTACCAGATTAGAGCCATAATGGAGACTAGTTATCTACCACCCCACTACCACTATGTGATTAGAGCCATAATGGAGACTAGGTATCTACCACCCCACTAGCACTATCAGATTAGAGCCATAATGGAGACTAGACATCTCCACTATCAGATTAGAGCCATAAGGACACTAGACATCTACCACCCCACTACCACTCTCAGATTAGAGCCATAATGGAGACTAGGTATCTACCACCACACTACCACTATCAGATTAGAGCCATAAAGGCACGAGGCATCTACCACCCCACTACCACTATCAGATTAGAGCCATAATGGAGACTAGGTATCTAGCACCCCACTACCACTATCAGATTAGAGCCATAATGGAGACTAGGTATCTACCACCCCACTACCACTATCAGATTAGAGCCATAAGGGCACTAGGCATCTACCACCACACTACCACTATCAGATTAGAGCCATAAAGGCACGAGGCATCTACCACCCCACTACCACTATCAGATTAGAGCCATAATGGAGACTAGGTATCTACCACCCCACTACCACTATCAGATTAGAGCCATAAGGGCACTAGGCATCTACCACCACACTACCACTATCAGATTAGAGCCATAAGGGCACTAGGCATCTACCACCCCGCTACCACTATAAGATTAGAGCCATAAGGGCACTAGACATGTACCACCCCACTACCACTATCAGATTAGAGCCATAATGGAGACTAGGTATCTACCACCCCACTACCACTATCAGATTAGAGCCATAAGGGCACTAGGCATCTATCACCCCACTACCACTATCAGATTAGAGCCATAAAGGCACTAGGCATCTACCACCCCACTACCACTATCAGATTAGAGCCATAATGGAGCCTAGGTATCTACCACCCCACTACCACTATCAGATTATAGCCATAATGGAGACTAGGTATCTACCACCACACTACCACTATCAGATTAGAGCCATAAAGGCACGAGGCATCTACCACCCCACTACCACTATCAGATTAGAGCCATAATGGAGACTAGGTATCTAGCACCCCACTACCACTATCAGATTAGAGCCATAATGGAGACTAGGTATCTACCACCCCACTACCACTACCAGATTAGAGCCATAATGGAGACTAGGTATCTACCACACCACTACCACTACCAGATTAGAGCCATAATGGAGACTAGGTATCTACCACCCCACTACCACTATCAGATTAGAGCCATAATGGAGACTAGGTATCTACCACCCCACTACTACTATCAGATTAGAGCCATAATGGAGACTAGGTATCTACCACCCCTCTACCACTACCAGATTAGAGCCATAATGGAGACTAGGTATCTACCACCCCACTACCACTATCAGATTAGAGCCATAATGGAGACTAGGTATCTACCACCCCACTAGCACTATCAGATTAGAGCCATAATGGAGACTAGACATCTCCACTATCAGATTAGAGCCATAAGGACACTAGACATCTACCACCCCACTACCACTATCAGATTAGAGCCATAATAGAGACTAGGTATCTACCACCCCTCTACCTCTATCAGATTAGAGCCATAATGGAGACTAGGTATCTCCCACCCCACTACCACTATCAGATTAGAGCCATAAGGGCACTAGGCATCTACCACCCCACTACCACTACCAGATTAGAGCCATATGGGCACTAGGCATCTACCACCCCACTACTACTACCAGATTAGAGCCATAATGGAGACTAGACATCTACCACCCCACTACCACTACCAGATTAGAGCCATAATGGAGACTAGGTATCTACCACCCCACTACCACTATCAGATTAGAGCCATAATGGAGACTAGGTATCTACCACCCCACTACCACTATCAGATTAGAGCCATAAGGGCACTAGGCATCTACCACCCCACTACCACTATCAGATTAGAGCCATAATGGAGACTAGGTATCTACCACCCCACTACCTCTATAAGATTAGAGCCATAAGGGCACTAGACATGTACCACCCCACTACCACTATCAGATTAGAGCCATAATGGAAACTAGGTATCTACCACCCCACTACCACTATCAGATTAGAGCCATAAGGGCACTAGGCATCTATCAACCCACTACCACTATCAGATTAGAGCCATAATGGAGACTAGGTATCTACCACCCCACTACCACTATCAGATTAGAGCCATAAGGGCACTAGGCATCTACCACCCCACTACCACTATCAGATTAGAGCCAAAAGGGCACTAGGCATCTACCACCCCGCTACCACTATCAAATTAGAGCCATAAGGGCACTAGACATGTACCACCCCACTACCACTATCAGATTAGAGCCATAATGGAAACTAGGTATCTACCACCCCACTACCACTATCAGATTAGAGCCATAAGGGCACTAGGCATCTATCACCCCACTACCACTATCAGATTAGAGCCATAAAGGCACTAGGCATCTACCACCCCACTACCACTATCAGATTAGAGCCATGATGGAGACTAGGTATCTACCACCCCACTACCACTATCAGATTAGAGCCATAATGGAGACTAGGTATCTACCACCCCACTACCACTATCAGATTAGAGCCATAATGGAGACTAGGTAACTACCACCCCACTACCACTACCAGATTAGAGCCATAATGGAGACTAGGTATCTACCACACCACTACCACTACCAGATTAGAGCCACAATGGAGACTAGGTATCTCCCACCCCACTACCACTATCAGATTAGAGCCATATGGGCACTAGGCATCTACCACCCCACTACTACTACCAGATTAGAGCCAAACGGAGACATCTACCACCCCACTACTACTACCAGATTAGAGCCATAAAGGAGACTAGTCATTTACCACCCCACTACCACTATCAGATTAGAGCCATAATGGAGACTAGGTATCTACCACCCCACTACCACTATCAGATTAGAGCCATAAGGGCACTAGGCATCTACCACCCCACTACCACTATCAGATTAGAGCCATAATGGAGACTAGGTATCTACCACCCCACTACCCCTATCAGATTAGAGCCATAATGGAGACTAGGTATCTACCACCCCACTACCACTATCAGATTAGAGCCATAATGGAGACTAGGTATCTACCACCCCACTACCACTATCAGATTAGAGCCATACGGGCTCTAGGCATCTACCACCCCACTACCACTATCAGATTAGAGCCATAATGGAGACTAGGTATCTTCCACCCCACTACCACTACCAGATTAGAGCCATAATGGAGACTAGGTATCTACCACCCCACTACCACTACCAAATTAGAGCCATAATGGAGACTAGGTATCTACCACCCCACTACCACTATCAGATTAGAGCCATAATGGAGACTAGGTATCTACCACCCCACTACTACTATCAGATTAGAGCCATAATGGAGACTAGGTATCTACCACCCCTCTACCACTACCAGATTAGAGCCATAATGGAGACTAGGTATCTACCACCCCACTACCACTATCAGATTAGAGCCATAATGGAGACTAGGTATCTACCACCCCACTACCACTATCAGATTAGAGCCATAATGGAGACTAGGTATCTACCACCCCACTACCACTATCAGATTAGAGCCATAATGGAGACTAGGTATCTACCACCCCACTACCCCTATCAGATTAGAGCCATAATGGAGACTAGGTATCTACCACCCCACTACCTCTATCAGATTAGAGCCATAAGGGCACTAGGCATCTACCACCCCACTACCACTATCAGATTAGAGCCATAATGGAGACTAGACATCTACCACTATCAGATTAGAGCCATAAGGACACTAGACATATACCACCCCACTACCACCATCAGATTAGAGCCATAATGGAGACTAGGTATCTTCCACCCCACTACCTCTATCAGATTAGAGCCATAATGGAGACTAGGTATCTACCACCCCACTACCACTATCAGATTATAGCCATAATGGAGACTAGGTATCTACCACCCCTCTACCTCTATCAGATTAGAGCCATAATGGAGACTAGGTATCTACCACCCCACTACCACTATCAGATTAGAGCCATAAAGGCACTAGGCATCTACCACCCCACTACCACTATCAGATTAGAGCAATAATGGAGACTAGATATCTACCACCCCACTACCACTATCATATTAGAGCCATAAGGGCACTAGGCATCTACCACCCCACTACCACTACCAGATTAGAGCCATATGGGCACTAGGCATCTACCACCCCACTACTACTACCAGATTAGAGCCAAAACGGAGACTAGACATCTACCACCCCACTACTACTACCAGATTAGAGCCATAAGGGAGACTAGTCATTTACCACCCCACTACCTCTATCAGATTAGAGCCATAATGGAGACTATGTATCTACCATTCCACTACCACTATCAGATTAAAGCCATAAGGGCACTAGGCATCTACCACCCCACTACCACTATCAGATTAGAGCCATAAAGGCACGAGGCATCTACCACCCCACTACCACTATCAGATTAGAGCCATAATGGAGACTAGGTATCTACCACCCCACTACCACTATCAGATTAGAGCCATAAGGGCACTAGGCATCTACCACCACACTACCACTATCAGATTAGAGCCATAAGGGCACTAGGCATCTACCACCCCGCTACCACTATAAGATTAGAGCCATAAGGGCACTAGACATGTACCACCCCACTACCACTATCAGATTAGAGCCATAATGGAAACTAGGTATCTACCACCCCACTACCACTATCAGATTAGAGCCATAAGGGCACTAGGCATCTACCACCCCACTACCACTATCAGATTAGAGCCATAAAGGCACTAGGCATCTACCACCCCACTACCACTATCAGATTAGAGCCATAATGGAGCCTAGGTATCTACCACCCCACTACCACTATCAGATTAGAGCCAGAATGGAGACTAGGTATCTACCACCACACTACCACTATCAGATTAGAGCCATAAAGGCACGAGGCATCTACCACCCCACTACCACTATCAGATTAGAGCCATAATGGAGACTAGGTATCTAGCACCCCACTACCACTATCAGATTAGAGCCATAATGGAGACTAGGTATCTACCACCCCACTACCACTACCAGATTAGAGCCATAATGGAGACTAGGTATCTACCACACCACTACCACTACCAGATTAGAGCCATAATGGAGACTAGGTATCTACCACCCCACTACCACTATCAGATTAGAGCCATAATGGAGACTAGGTATCTACCACCCCACTACTACTATCAGATTAGAGCCATAATGGAGACTAGGTATCTACCACCCCTCTACCACTACCAGATTAGAGCCATAATGGAGACTAGGTATCTACCACCCCACTACCACTATCAGATTAGAGCCATAATGGAGACTAGGTATCTACCACCCCACTAGCACTATCAGATTAGAGCCATAATGGAGACTAGACATCTCCCACTATCAGATTAGAGCCATAAGGACACTAGACATCTACCACCCCACTACCACTATCAGATTAGAGCCATAATAGAGACTAGGTATCTACCACCCCTCTACCTCTATCAGATTAGAGCCATAATGGAGACTAGGTATCTCCCACCCCACTACCACTATCAGATTAGAGCCATAAGGGCACTAGGCATCTACCACCCCACTACCACTACCAGATTAGAGCCATATGGGCACTAGGCATCTACCACCCCACTACTACTACCAGATTAGAGCCATAATGGAGACTAGACATCTACCACCCCACTACCACTACCAGATTAGAGCCATAATGGAGACTAGGTATCTACCACCCCACTACCACTATCAGATTAGAGCCATAATGGAGACTAGGTATCTACCACCCCACTACCACTATCAGATTAGAGCCATAAGGGCACTAGGCATCTACCACCCCACTACCACTATCAGATTAGAGCCATAATGGAGACTAGGTATCTACCACCCCACTACCTCTATAAGATTAGAGCCATAAGGGCACTAGACATGTACCACCCCACTACCACTATCAGATTAGAGCCATAATGGAAACTAGGTATCTACCACCCCACTACCACTATCAGATTAGAGCCATAAGGGCACTAGGCATCTATCAACCCACTACCACTATCAGATTAGAGCCATAATGGAGACTAGGTATCTACCACCCCACTACCACTATCAGATTAGAGCCATAAGGGCACTAGGCATCTACCACCCCACTACCACTATCAGATTAGAGCCAAAAGGGCACTAGGCATCTACCACCCCGCTACCACTATCAAATTAGAGCCATAAGGGCACTAGACATGTACCACCCCACTACCACTATCAGATTAGAGCCATAAGGGCACTAGGCATCTATCACCCCACTACCACTATCAGATTAGAGCCATAAAGGCACTAGGCATCTACCACCCCACTACCACTATCAGATTAGAGCCATGATGGAGACTAGGTATCTACCACCCCACTACCACTATCAGATTAGAGCCATAATGGAGACTAGGTATCTACCACCCCACTACCACTATCAGATTAGAGCCATAATGGAGACTAGGTAACTACCACCCCACTACCACTACCAGATTAGAGCCATAATGGAGACTAGGTATCTACCACACCACTACCACTACCAGATTAGAGCCACAATGGAGACTAGGTATCTACCACCCCACTACCACTATCAGATTAGAGCCATATGGGCACTAGGCATCTACCACCCCACTACTACTACCAGATTAGAGCCAAACGGAGACATCTACCACCCCACTACTACTACCAGATTAGAGCCATAAAGGAGACTAGTCATTTACCACCCCACTACCACTATCAGATTAGAGCCATAATGGAGACTAGGTATCTACCACCCCACTACCACTATCAGATTAGAGCCATAAGGGCACTAGGCATCTACCACCCCACTACCACTATCAGATTAGAGCCATAATGGAGACTAGGTATCTACCACCCCACTACCCCTATCAGATTAGAGCCATAATGGAGACTAGGTATCTACCACCCCACTACCACTATCAGATTAGAGCCATAATGGAGACTAGGTATCTACCACCCCACTACCACTATCAGATTAGAGCCATACGGGCTCTAGGCATCTACCACCCCACTACCACTATCAGATTAGAGCCATAATGGAGACTAGGTATCTTCCACCCCACTACCACTACCAGATTAGAGCCATAATGGAGACTAGGTATCTACCACCCCACTACCACTACCAAATTAGAGCCATAATGGAGACTAGGTATCTACCACCCCACTACCACTATCAGATTAGAGCCATAATGGAGACTAGGTATCTACCACCCCACTACTACTATCAGATTAGAGCCATAATGGAGACTAGGTATCTACCACCCCTCTACCACTACCAGATTAGAGCCATAATGGAGACTAGGTATCTACCACCCCACTACCACTATCAGATTAGAGCCATAATGGAGACTAGGTATCTACCACCCCACTACCACTATCAGATTAGAGCCATAAGGGCACTAGGCATCTACCACCCCACTACCACTATCAGATTAGAGCCATAATGGAGACTAGGTATCTACCACCCCACTACCCCTATCAGATTAGAGCCATAATGGAGACTAGGTATCTACCACCCCACTACCACTATCAGATTAGAGCCATAAGGGCACTAGGCATTTACCACCCCACTACCACTATCAGATTAGAGCCATAATGGAGACTAGACATCTACCACTATCAGATTAGAGCCATAAGGACACTAGACATATACCACCCCACTACCACCATCAGATTAGAGCCATAATGGAGACTAGGTATCTTCCACCCCACTACCTCTATCAGATTAGAGCCATAATGGAGACTAGGTATCTACCACCCCACTACCACTATCAGATTATAGCCATAATGGAGACTAGGTATCTACCACCCCTCTACCTCTATCAGATTAGAGCCATAATGGAGACTAGGTATCTACCACCCCACTACCACTATCAGATTAGAGCCATAAAGGCACTAGGCATCTACCACCCCACTACCACTATCAGATTAGAGCAATAATGGAGACTAGATATCTACCACCCCACTACCGCTATCATATTAGAGCCATAAGGGCACTAGGCATCTACCACCCCACTACCACTACCAGATTAGAGCCATATGGGCACTAGGCATCTACCACCCCACTACTACTACCAGATTAGAGCCAAAATGGAGACTAGACATCTACCACCCCACTACTACTACCAGATTAGAGCCATAAGGGAGACTAGTCATTTACCACCCCACTACCTCTATCAGATTAGAGCCATAATGGAGACTATGTATCTACCATTCCACTACCACTATCAGATTAAAGCCATAAGGGCACTAGGCATCTACCACCCCACTACCACTATCAGATTAGAGCCATAATGGAGACTAGGTATCTACCACCCCACTACCACTATCAGATTAGAGCCATAATGGAGACTAGGTATCTTCCACCCCACTTCCTCTATCAGATTAGAGCCATAATGGAGACTAGGTATCTTCCACCCCACTACCACTACCAAATTAGACCCATAATGGAGACTAGGTATCTACCACCCACTACCACTATCAGATTAGAGCCATAATGGAGACTAGGTATCTACCACCCCACTACTACTATCAGATTAGAGCCATAATGGAGACTAGGTATCTACCACCCCTCTACCACTACCAGATTAGAGCCATAATGGAGACTAGGTATCTACCACCCCACTACCACTATCAGATTAGAGCCATAAGGGCACTAGGCATCTACCACCCCACTACCACTATCAGATTAGAGCCAAAAGGGCACTAGGCATCTACCACCCCGCTACCACTATCAGATTAGAGCCATAAGGGCACTAGACATGTACCACCTCACTACCACTATCAGATTAGAGCCATAATGGAAACTAGGTATCTACCACCCCACTACCACTATCAGATTAGAGCCATAAGTGCACTAGGCATCTATCACCCCACTACCACTATCAGATTAGAGCCATAAAGGCACTAGGCATCTACCACCCCACTACCACTATCAGATTAGAGCCATAATGGAGACTAGGTATCTACCACCCCACTACCACTATCAGATTAGAGCCATAATGGAGACAAGGTATCTACCACCCCACTACCACTATCAGATTAGAGCCATAATGGAGACTAGGTATCTACCACCCCACTACCTCTATCAGATTAGAGCCATAATGGAGACTAGGTATCTACCACCCCACTACCTCTATAAGAATAGAGCCATAAGGGCACTTGGCATCTACCACCCCACTACCAATATCAGATTAGAGCCATAATGGAGACTAGGTATCTACCACCCCACTACCACTATCAGATTAGAGCCATAATGGAGACTAGGTATCTACCACCCCACTACCACTATCAGATTAGAGCCATAATGGAGACTAGGTATCTACCACCCCACTACCATTATCAGATTAGAGCGATAAAGGCACTAGGCATCTACCACCCCACTACCACTATCAGATTAAAGCCATAATGGAGACTAGACAACTACCACTATCAAATTAGAGCCATAAGGACACTAGACATCTACCACACCACTACCACTATCAGATTAGAGCCATAATGGAGACTAGGTATCTACCACCCCACTACCTATATCAGATTATAGCCATAATGGAGACTAGGTTACTACCACCCCTCTACCTCTATCAGATTAGAGCCATATTGGAGACTAGGTATCTACCACCCCACTACCACTATGTGATTAGAGCCATAATGGAGAATAGGTATATACCACCCCACTACCACTATCAGATTAGAGCCATAATGGAGACTAGGTTTCTACCACCCCACTACCACTATCAGATTAGAGCCATAAAGGCACTAGGCATCTACCACCCCACTACCACTATCCGATTAGAGCCATAAAGGCACTAGGCATCTACCACCCCACTACCACTATCAGATTAGAGCAATAATGGAGACTAGGTATCTACCACCCCACTACCACTATCAGATTAGAGCCATAAGGGCACTAGGCATCTATCACCCCACTACCACTATCAGATTAGAGCCATAAAGGCACTTGGCATCTACCACCCCACTACCACTATCAGATTAGAGCCATAATGGAGACTAGGTATCTACCACACCACTACCACTATCAGATTAGAGCCATAATGGAGACTAGGTATCTATCACCCCACTACCATTATCAGATTAGAGCCATAATGGAGACTAGGTATCTACCACCCCACTACCACTATCAGATTAGAGCCATAATGGAGACTAGGTAACTACCACCCCACTACCACTACCAGATTAGAGCCATAATGGAGACTAGGTATCTACCACACCACTACCACTACCAGATTAGAGCCATAATGGAGACAAGGTATCTACCACCCCACTACCACTATCAGATTAGAGCCATAATGGAGACTAGGTATCTACCACCCCACTACCACTATCAGATTAGAGCCATAATGGAGACTAGGTATCTACCACCCCACTACCTCTATCAGATTAGAGCCATAATGGAGACTAGGTATCTACCACCCCACTACCTCTATAAGATTAGAGCCATAAGGGCACTTGGCATCTACCACCCCACTACCAATATCAGATTAGAGCCATAAAGGCACTAGGCATCTACCACCCCACTACCACTATCAGATTAGAGCCATAATGGAGACTAGGTATCTACCACCCCACTACCAATATCAGATTAGAGCCATAATGGAGACTAGGTATCTATCACCCCACTACCATTATCAGATTAGAGCCATAAAGGCACTAGGCATCTACCACCCCACTACCACTATCAGATTAGAGCCATAATGGAGACTAGGTATCTACCACCCCACTACCTATATCAGATTAGAGCCATAATGGAGACTAGGTATCTACCACCCCACTACCTATATCAGATTATAGCCATAATGGAGACTAGGTTACTACCACCCCTCTACCTCTATCAGATTAGAGCCATATTGGAGACTAGGTATCTACCACCCCACTACCACTGTGTGATTAGAGCCATAATGGAGAATAGGTATATACCACCCCACTACCACTATCAGATTAGAGCCATAATGGAGACTAGGTTTCTACCACCCCACTACCACTATCAGATTAGAGCCATAAAGGCACTAGGCATCTACCACCCCACTACCACTATCCGATTAGAGCCATAAAGGCACTAGGCATCTACCACCCCACTACCACTATCAGATTAGAGCAATAATGGAGACTAGGTATCTACCACCCCACTACCACTATCAGATTAGAGCCATAAGGGCACTAGGCATCTATCACCCCACTACCACTATCAGATTAGAGCCATAAAGGCACTTGGCATCTACCACCCCACTACCACTATCAGATTAGAGCCATAATGGAGACTAGGTATCTACCACACCACTACCACTATCAGATTAGAGCCATAATGGAGACTAGGTATCTATCACCCCACTACCATTATCAGATTAGAGCCATAATGGAGACTAGGTATCTACCACCCCACTACCACTATCAGATTAGAGCCATAATGGAGACTAGGTAACTACCACCCCACTACCACTACCAGATTAGAGCCATAATGGAGACTAGGTATCTACCACACCACTACCACTACCAGATTTGAGCCATAATGGAGACAAGGTATCTACCACCCCACTACCACTATCAGATTAGAGCCATAATGGAGACTAGGTATCTACCACCCCACTACCACTATCAGATTAGAGCCATAATGGAGACTAGGTATCTACCACCCCACTACCTCTATCAGATTAGAGCCATAATGGAGACTAGGTATCTACCACCCCACTACCTCTATAAGATTAGAGCCATAAGGGCACTTGGCATCTACCACCCCACTACCAATATCAGATTAGAGCCATAAAGGCACTAGGCATCTACCACCCCACTACCACTATCAGATTAGAGCCATAATGGAGACTAGGTATCTACCACCCCACTACCAATATCAGATTAGAGCCATAATGGAGACTAGGTATCTATCACCCCACTACCATTATCAGATTAGAGCCATAAAGGCACTAGGCATCTACCACCCCACTACCACTATCAGATTAGAGCCATAATGGAGACTAGGTATCTACCACCCCACTACCTATATCAGATTAGAGCCATAATGGAGACTAGGTATCTACCACCCCACTACCACTATCAGATTATAGCCATAATGGAGACTAGGTATCTACCACCCCTCTACCTCTATCAGATTAGAGCCATATTGGAGACTAGGTATCTACCACCCCACTACCACTATGTGATTAGAGCCATAATGGAGACTAGGTATATACCACCCCACTACCACTATCAGATTAGAGCCATAATGGAGACTAGGTTTCTACCACCCCACTACCACTATCAGATTAGAGCCATAAAGGCACTAGGCATCTACCACCCCACTACCACTATCAGATTAGAGCCATAAAGGCACTAGGCATCTACCACCCCACTACCACTATCAGATTAGAGCCATAATGGAGACTAGGTATCTACCACCCCACTACCTCTATAAGATTAGAGCCATAAGGGCACTTGGCATCTACCACCCCACTACCAATATCAGATTAGAGCCATAAAGGCACTAGGCATCTACCACCCCACTACCACTATCAGATTAGAGCCATAAGGACACTAAACATCTACCACCCCACTACCACTATCAGATTAGAGCCATAATGGAGACTAGGTATCTACCACCCCACTACCTATATCAGATTAGAGCCAAAATGGAGACTAGGTATCTACCACCCCACTACCACTATCAGATTATAGCCATAATGGAGACTAGGTATCTACCACCCCACTACCTCTATCAGATTAGAGCCATATTGGAGACTAGGTATCTACCACCCCACTACCACTATGTGATTAGAGCCATAATGGAGACTAGGTATCTACCACCCCACTACCACTATCAGATTAGAGCCATAATGGAGACTAGGTTTCTACCACCCCACTACCACTATCAGATTAGAGCCATATTGGAGACTAGGTATCTACCACCCCACTACCACTATGTGATTAGAGCCATAATGGAGACTAGGTATCTACCACCCCACTACCACTATCAGATTAGAGCCATAATGGAGACTAGGTTTCTACCACCCCACTACCACTATCAGATTAGAGCCATAATGGAGACTAGGTATCTACCACCCCACTACCTCTATCAGATTAGAGCCATAATGGAGACTAGGTATCTACCACCTCACTACCACTATCAGATTAGAGCCATAATGGAGACTAGGTTTCTACCACCCCACTACCACTATCAGATTAGAGCCATAAAGGCACTAGGCATCTACCACCCCACTACCACTTTCAGATTAGAGCCATAAAGGCACTAGGCATCTACCACCCCACTACCACTATCAGATTAGAGCAATAATGGAGACTAGGTATCTACCACCCCACTACCACTATCAGATTAGAGCCATAAGGGCACTAGGCATCTATCACCCGACTACCACTATCAGATTAGAGCCATAAAGGCACTAGGCATCTACCACCCCACTACCACTATCAGATTAGAGCCATAATGGAGACTAGACATCTACCACCCCACTACCTATATCAGATTAGAGCCAAAATGGAGACTAGGTATCTACCACCCCACTACCTCTATCAGATTATAGCCATAATGGAGACTAGGTATCTACCACCCCTCTACCTCTATCAGATTAGAGCCATATTGGAGACTAGGTATCTACCACCCCACTACCACTATGTGATTAGAGCCATAATGGAGACTAGGTATCTACCACCCCACTACCACTATCAGATTAGAGCCATAATGGAGACTAGGTATCTACCACCCCACTACCACTATCAGATTGGAGCCATAAAGGCACTAGGCATCTACCACCCCACTACCACTATCAGATTAGAGCCATAATGGCACTAGGCATCTACCACCCCAATACCACTATCAGATTAGAGCCATAATGGAGACTAGGTATCCACCACCCCACTACCTCTATCAGATTAGAGCCATAATAGAGACTAGGTATCTACCACCCCACTACCTCTATAAGATTAGAGCCATAAGGGCACTTGGCATCTACCACCCCTCTACCACTATCAGATTAGAGCCATAAAGGCACTAGGCACCCACCACCCCACTACCACTATCAGATTAGAGCCATAATGGAGACTAGGTATCTACCACCCCACTACCACTATCAGATTAGAGCCATAAGGGCACTAGGCATCTACCACCCCACTACCACTATCAGATTAGAGCCATATTGGAGACTAGGTATCTACCACCCCACTACCACTATCAGATTAGAGCCATAATGGAGACTAGGTATCTATCACCCCACTACCATTATCAGATTAGAGCCATAAAGGCACTAGGCATCTACCACCCCACTACCTCTATCAGATTAGAGCCATATTGGAGACTAGGTATCTACCACCCCACTACCACTATGTGATTAGAGCCATAAAGGCACTAGGCATCTACCACCCCACTACCACTATCAGATTAGAGCCATAATGGAGACTAGACATCTACCACCCCACTACCACTATCAGATTAGAGCCATAATGGAGACTAGGTATCTACCACCCCACTACCTATATCAGATTAGAGCCATAATGGAGACTAGGTATCTACCACCCCACTACCACTATCAGATTATAGCCATAATGGAGACTAGGTATCTACCACCCCTCTACCTCTATCAGATTAGAGCCATATTGGAGACTAAGTATCTACCACCCCACTACCACTATGTGATTAGAGCCATAATGGAGACTAGGTATCTACCACCCCACTACCACTATCAGATTAGAGCCATAATGGAGACTAGGTATCTACGACCCCACTACCACTATCAGATTAGAGCCATAATGGAGACTAGGTATCTACCACCCCACTACCACTATCAGATTAGAGCCATAAAGGCACTAAGCATCTACCACCCCACTACCACTATCAGATTAGAGCCATAATGGAGACTAGACATCTACCACTATCAGATTAGAGCCATAAGGACACTAGACATCTACCACCCCACTACCACTATCAGATTAGAGCCATAATGGAGACTAGGTATCTACCACCCCACTACCTATATCAGATTAGAGCCATAATGGAGACTAGGTATCTACCACCCCACTACCACTATCAGATTAGAGCCATAATGGAGACTAGGTTTCTACCACCCCACTACCACTATCAGATTAGAGCCATAAAGGCACTAGGCATCTACCACCCCACTACCACTATCAGATTAGAGCCATAATGGAGACTAGGTATCTACCACCCCTCTACCACTACCAGATTAGAGCCATAATGGAGACTAGGTATCTACCACCCCACTAGCACTATCAGATTAGAGCCATAATGGAGACTAGGTATCTACCACCCCACTACCACTATCAGATTAGAGCCATAATGGAGACTAGGTATCTACCACCCCACTAGCACTATCAGATTAGAGCCATAATGGAGACTAGGTATCTACCACCCCACTACCTCTATCAGATTAGAGCCATAATGGAGACTAGGTATCTACCACCCCACTACCTCTATCAGATTAGAGCCATAATGGAGACTAGGTATCTACCACCCCACTACCACTATCAGATTAGAGCCATACGGGCTCTAGGCATCTACCACCCCACTACCACTATCATATTAGAGCCATAATGGAGACTAGGTATCTATCACCCCACTACCATTATCAGATTAGAGCCATAAGGGCACTAGGCATTTACCACCCCACTACCACTATCAGATTAGAGCCATAATGGAGACTAGACATCTACCACTATCAGATTAGAGCCATAAGGACACTAGACATATACCACCCCACTACCACCATCAGATTAGAGCCATAATGGAGACTAGGTATCTTCCACCCCACTACCTCTATCAGATTAGAGCCATAATGGAGACTAGGTATCTACCACCCCACTACCACTATCAGATTATAGCCATAATGGAGACTAGGTATCTACCACCCCACTACCACTATCAGATTAGAGCCATAAAGGCACTAGGCATCTACCACCCCACTACCACTATCAGATTAGAGCAATAATGGAGACTAGATATCTACCACCCCACTACCGCTATCATATTAGAGCCATAAGGGCACTAGGCATCTACCACCCCACTACCACTACCAGATTAGAGCCATATGGGCAATAGGCATCTACCACCCCACTACTACTACCAGATTAGAGCCAAAACGGAGACTAGACATCTACCACCCCACTACTACTACCGGATTAGAGCCATAAGGGAGACTAGTCATTTACCACCCCACTACCTCTATCAGATTAGAGCCATAATGGAGACTATGTATCTACCATTCTTCTACCACTATCAGATTAAAGCCATAAGGGCACTAGGCATCTACCACCCCACTACCACTATCAGATTAGAGCCATAATGGAGACTAGGTATCTACCACCCCACTACCACTATCAGATTAGAGCCATAATGGAGATTGGGTATCTTCCACCCCACTACCTCTATCAGATTAGAGCCATAATGGAGACTAGGTATCTTCCACCCCACTACCACTACCAAATTAGAGCCATAATGGAGACTAGGTATCTACCACCCCACTACCACTATCAGATTAGAGCCATAAAGGCACAAGGCATCTACCACCCCACTACCTCTATCAGATTAGAGCCATATTGGAGACTAGGTATCTACCACCCCACTACCACTATGTGATTAGAGCCATAAAGGCACTAGGCATCTACCACCCCACTACCACTATCAGATTAGAGCCATAATGGAGACTAGACATCTACCACTATCAGATTAGAGCCATAAGGACACTAGACATCTACCACCCCACTACCACTATCAGATTAGAGCCATAATGGAGACTAGGTATCTACCACCCCACTACCTATATCAGATTAGAGCCATAATGGAGACTAGGTATCTACCACCCCACTACCACTATCAGATTATAGCCATAATGGAGACTAGGTATCTACCACCCCTCTACCTCTATCAGATTAGAGCCATATTGGAGACTAAGTATCTACCACCCCACTACCACTATGTGATTAGAGCCATAATGGAGACTAGGTATCTACCACCCCACTACCACTATCAGATTAGAGCCATAATGGAGACTAGGTTTCTACCACCCCACTACCACTATCAGATTAGAGCCATAATGGAGACTAGGTATCTATCACCCCACTACCATTATCAGATTAGAGCCATAATGGAGACTAGGTATCTATCACCCCACTACCATTATCAGATTAGAGCCATAAAGGCACTAGGCATCTACCACCCCACTACCATTATCAGATTAGAGCCATAAGGGCACTAGGCATCTACCACCCCACTACCACTATCAGATTAGAGCCATAATGGAGACTAGACATCTACCACTATCAGATTAGAGCCATAAGGACACTAGACATCTACCACCCCACTACCACTATCAGATTAGAGCCATAATGGAGACTAGGTATCTACCACCTCACTACCTATATCAGATTAGAGCCATAATGGAGACTAGGTATCTACCACCCCACTACCACTATCAGATTATAGCCATAATGGAGACTAGGTATCTACCACCCCTCTACCTCTATCAGATTAGAGCCATATTGGAGACTAGGTATCTACCACCCCACTACCACTATGTGATTAGAGCCATAATGGAGACTAGGTATCTACCACCCCACTACCACTATCAGATTAGAGCCATAAAGGCACTAGGCATCTACCACCCCACTACCACTATCAGATTAGAGCAATAATGGAGACTAGGTATCTACCACCCCACTACCACTATCAGATTAGAGCCATAAGGGCACTAGGCATCTATCACCCCACTACCACTATCAGATTAGAGCCATAAAGGCACTAGGCATCTACCACCCCACTACCACTATCAGATTAGAGCCATAATGGAGACTAGGTATCTACCACCCCACTACCACTATCAGATTAGAGCCATAATGGAGACTAGGTATCTATCACCCCACTACCATTATCAGATTAGAGCCATAAAGGCACTAGGCATCTACCACCCCACTACCACTATCAGATTAGAGCCATAATGGAGACTAGACATCTACAACTATCAGATTAGAGCCATAAGGACACTAGACATCTACCACCCCACTACCACTATCAGATTAGAGCCATAATGGAGACTAGGTATCTACCACCCCACTACCTATATCAGATTAGAGCCAAAATGGAGACTAGGTATCTACCACCCCACTACCACTATCAGATTATAGCCATATTGGAGACTAGGTATCTACCACCCCTCTACCTCTATCAGATTAGAGCCATATTGGAGACTAGGTATCTACCACCCCACTACCACTATGTGATTAGAGCCATAATGGAGACTAGGTATCTACCACCCCACTAACACTATCAGATTAGAGCCATAATGGAGACTAGGTATCTCCCACCCGACTACCACTATCAGATTAGAGCCATAAGGGCACTAGGCATCTACCACCCGACTACCACTATCAGATTAGAGCCATAATGGAGACTAGGTATCTACCACCCCACTACCACTACCAGATTAGAGCCATAATGGAAACTAGGTATCTACCACTCCACTACCACTATCAGATTAGAGCCATAAGGGCACTAGGCATCTACCACCCCACTACCACTATCAGATTAGAGCCATAAAGGCACTAGGCATCTACCACCCCACTACCACTATCAGATTAGAGCCATAATGGAGACTAGGTATCTACCACCCCACTACCACAATCAGACTAGAGCCATAATGGAGACTAGGTATGTACCACCCCACTACCACTACCAGATTAGAGCCATAATGGAAACTAGGTATCTACCACCCCTCTACCACTATCAGATTAGAGCCATAATGGAGACTAGGTATCTACCACCCCATTACCACTATCAGATTAGAGCCATAAAGGCACTAGGCATCTACCACCCCACTTCCACTATTAGATTAGAGCCATAATGGAGACTAGGTATCTCCCACCCCACTACCACTATCAGATTAGAGCCATAAAGGCACTAGGCATCTACCACCCCACTACCACTATCAGATTAGAGCCATATTGGAGACTAGGTATCTCCCACCCGACTACCACTATCAGATTAGAGCCATAAGGGCACTAGGCATCTACCACCCGACTACCACTATCAGATTAGAGCCATAAGGGCACTAGGCATCTACCACCCAACTACCACTATCAGATTATACCCATAAAGGCACTAGGCATCTACCACCCCACTACCACTATCAATATTAGAGCCATAATGGAGACTAGGTACTACCACCCCACTACCACTATCAGATTAGAGCCATAATGGAGACTAGGTATCTACCACCCCACTACCACTATCAGATTAGAGCCATAATGGAGACTAGGTATCTACCACAACACTACCACTACCAGATTAGAGCCATAGTAGAGACTAGGTATCTACCAACCCACTACCACTATCAGATTAGAGCCATAATGGAGACTAGGTATCTTCCACCCCACTACCACTACCAGATTAGAGCCATAATGGAGACTAGGTATCTACCACCCCACTACCACTACCAAATTAGAGCCATAATGGAGGCTAGGTATCTACAACCCCACTACCACTATCAGATTAGAGCCATAATGGAGACTAGGTATCTACCACCCCACTACCACTATCAGATTAGAGCCATAAGGGCACTAGGCATCTACCACCCAACTACCACTATCAGATTATACCCATAAAGGCACTAGGCATCTACCACCCCACTACCACTATCAATATTAGAGCCATAATGGAGACTAGGTACTACCACCCCACTACCACTATCAGATTAGAGCCATAATGGAGACTAGGTATCTACCACCCCACTACCACTATCAGATTAGAGCCATAATGGAGACTAGGTATCTACCACAACACTACCACTACCAGATTAGAGCCATAGTAGAGACTAGGTATCTACCAACCCACTACCACTATCAGATTAGAGCCATAATGGAGACTAGGTATCTTCCACCCCACTACCACTACCAGATTAGAGCCATAATGGAGACTAGGTATCTACCACCCCACTACCACTACCAAATTAGAGCCATAATGGAGGCTAGGTATCTACAACCCCACTACCACTATCAGATTAGAGCCATAATGGAGACTAGGTATCTACCACCCCACTACCACTATCAGATTAGAGCCATAAGGGCACTAGGCATCTACCACCCCACTACCACTATCAGATTAGAGCCATAAAGGCACTAGGCATCTACCACCCCACTACCACTATCAGATTAGAGCCATAATGGAGACTAGGTATCTACCACCCCACTACCACAATCAGACTAGAGCCATAATGGAGACTAGGTATGTACCACCCCACTACCACTACCAGATTAGAGCCATAATGGAAACTAGGTATCTACCACCCCACTACCACTATCAGATTAGAGCCATAATGGAGACTAGGTATCTACCACCCCATTACCACTATCAGATTAGAGCCATAAAGGCACTAGGCATCTACCACCCCACTTCCACTATTAGATTAGAGCCATAATGGAGACTAGGTATCTCCCACCCCACTACCACTATCAGATTAGAGCCATAATGGAGACTAGGTATCTACCACCCCACTACCACTATCAGATTAGAGCCATAATGTAAACTAGGTATCTACCACCCCACTACCACTATCAGATTAGAGCCATAATGGAGACTAGGTATCTACCACCCCACTACCACTATCAGATTAGAGCCATAATGGAGACTAGGTATCTACCACCCCTCTACCACTACCAGATTAGAGCCATAATGGAGACTAGGTATCTACCACCCCACTACCACTATCAGATTAGAGCCATAATGGAGACATCAACCACCCCACTACCACTATCAGATTAGAGCCATAATGGAGACTAGGTATCTACCACCCCTCTACCACTACCAGATTAGAGCCATAATGGAGACTAGGTATCTATCACCCCACTACCACTATCAGATTAGAGCCATAATGGAGACATCAACCACCCCACTACCACTATCAGATTAGAGCCATAATGGAGACTAGGTATCTACCACCCCACTACCACTATCAGAATAGAGCCATAAAGGCACAAGGCATCTACCTACCCACTACCATTATCAGATTAGAGCCATAATGGAAACTAGGTATCTACCAACCCACTACCACTATCAGATTAGAGCCATAATGGAGACTAGGTATCTACCACCCCACTACCACTACCAGATTAGAGCCATAATGGAGACTAGGTATCTACCACACCACTACCACTATCAGATTAGAGCCATAATGGAGACTAGGTATCTACCACCCCACTACCACTATCAGATTAGAGCCATAATGGAGACTAGGTATCTACCACCCCACTACCTCTATCAGATTAGAGCCATAATGGAGAGTAGGTATCTTCCACCCCACTACCACTATCAGATTAGAGCCATAATGGAGACTAGGTATCTACCACCCCACTACCACTATCAGATTAGAGCCATAATGGAGACTAGGTATCTACCACCCCTCTACCACTACCAGATTAGAGCCATAATGGAGACTAGGTATCTACCACCCCACTACCACTATCAGATTAGAGCCATAAGGGAACTTGGCATCTATCACCCCACTACCACTATCAGATTAGAGCCATAAAGGCACTAGGCATCTACCACCCCACTACCACTATCAGATTAGAGCCATAATGGAGACTAGGTATCTACCACTCCACTACCACTATCAGATTAGAGCCATAAGGGCACTAGGCATCTACCACCCCACTACCACTATCAGATTAGAGCCATAAAGGCACTAGGCATCTACCACCCCACTACCACTATCAGATTAGAGCCATAATGGAGACTAGGTATCTACCACCCCACTACCACTATCAGATTAGAGCCATAATGTAAACTAGGTATCTACCACCCCACTACCACTATCAGATTAGAGCCATAATGGAGACTAGGTATCTACCACCCCACTACCACTATCAGATTAGAGCCATAATGGAGACTAGGTATCTACCACCCCTCTACCACTACCAGATTAGAGCCATAATGGAGACTAGGTATCTACCACCCCACTACCACTATCAGATTAGAGCCATAATGGAGACATCAACCACCCCACTACCACTATCAGATTAGAGCCATAATGGAGACTAGGTATCTACCACCCCTCTACCACTACCAGATTAGAGCCATAATGGAGACTAGGTATCTACCACCCCACTACCACTATCAGATTAGAGCCATAATGGAGACATCAACCACCCCACTACCACTATCAGATTAGAGCCATAATGGAGACTAGGTATCTACCACCCCACTACCACTATCAGATTAGAGCCATAAAGGCACTAGGTATCTACCACCCCACTACCACTATCAGATTAGAGCCATAAAGGCACAAGGCATCTACCTACCCACTACCATTATCAGATTAGAGCCATAATGGAAACTAGGTATCTACCAACCCACTACCACTATCAGATTAGAGCCATAATGGAGACTAGGTATCTACCACCCCACTACCACTACCAGATTAGAGCCATAATGGAGACTAGGTATCTACCACACCACTAACACTACCAGATTAGAGCCATAATGGAGACTAGGTATCTACCACCCCACTACCACTATCAGATTAGAGCCATAATGGAGACTAGGTATCTACCACCCCACTACCACTATCAGATTAGAGCCATAATGGAGACTAGGTATCTACCACCCCACTACCTCTATCAGATTAGAGCCATAATGGAGAGTAGGTATCTTCCACCCCACTACCACTATCAGATTAGAGCCATAATGGAGACTAGGTATCTACCACCCCACTACCACTATCAGATTAGAGCCATAATGGAGACTAGGTATCTACCACCCCTCTACCACTACCAGATTAGAGCCATAATGGAGACTAGGTATCTACCACCCCACTACCACTATCAGATTAGAGCCATAAGGGAACTTGGCATCTATCACCCCACTACCACTATCAGATTAGAGCCATAAAGGCACTAGGCATCTACCACCCCACTACCACTATCAGATTAGAGCCATAATGGAGACTAGGTATCTACCACTCCACTACCACTATCAGATTAGAGCCATAAGGGCACTAGGCATCTACCATCCCACTACCACTATCAGATTATAGCCATAAAGGCACTAGGCATCCACCACCCCACTACCACTATCAGATTAGAGCCATAATGGAGACTAGGTATCTACCACCCCACTACCACTATCAGATTAGAGCCATAATGGAGACTAGGTATGTACCACCCCACTACCACTACCAGATTAGAGCCATAATGGAAACTAGGTATCTACCACTCCACTACCACTATCAGATTAGAGCCATAAGGGCACTAGGCATCTACCACCCCACTACCACTATCAGATTAGAGCCATAAAGGCACTAGGCATCTACCACCCCACTACCACTATCAGATTAGAGCCATAATGGAGACTAGGTATCTACCACCCCACTACCACAATCAGATTAGAGCCATAATGGAAACTAGGTATCTACCACCCCATTACCACTATCAGATTAGAGCCATAATGGAGACTAGGTATCTACCACCCCACTACCACTATCAGATTAGAGCCATAAAGGCACTAGGCATCTACCACCCCACTTCCACTATTAGATTAGAGCCATAATGGAGACTAGGTATCTATCACCCCACTACCACTATCAGATTAGAGCCATAATGGAGACTAGACATCTACCACTATCAGATTAAAGCCATACGGGCACTAGACATCTACCACCCCACTACCACTATCAGATTAGAGCCATAATGGAGACTAGGTATCTACCACCCCACTACCTCTATCAGATTAGAGCCATAATGGAGACTAGGTATCTCCCACCCCACTACCACTATCAGATTAGAGCCATAATGGAGACTAGGTATCTACCACCCCACTACCACTATCAGATTAGAGCCATAATGGAGACTAGGTATCTACCACCCCTCTACCTCTATCAGATTAGAGCCATAATGGAGACTAGGTATCTACCACCCCACTACCACTATGTGATTAGAGCCATAATGGAGACTAGGTATCTACCACCCCACTACCACTATCAGATTAGAGCCATAATGGAGACATCAACCACCCCACTACCACTATCAGATTAGAGCCATAATGGAGACTAGGTATCTAACACCCCACTACCACTATCAGATTAGAGACATAATGGAGACTAGGTATCTACCACCCCACTACCACTATCAGATTAGAGCCATAAAGGCACTATGCATCTACCACCCCACTACCACTATTAGATTAGAGCCATAATGGAGACTAGGTATCTACCACCCCACTACCTCTATCAGATTAGAGCCATAAGGGCACTAGGCATCTACCACCCCACTACAACTATCAGATTAGAGCCATAGTGGAGACTAGGTATCTACCACCCCGCTACAACTATCAGATTAGAGCCATAATGGAGACTAGGTATCTTCCACCCCACTACCACTACCAGATTAGAGCCATAATGGAGACTAGGTATCTACCACCCCACTACCACTACCAAATTAGAGCCATAATGGAGGCTAGGTATCTACAACCCCACTACCACTATCAGATTAGAGCCATAATGGAGACTAGGTATCTACCACCCCACTACCACTATCAGATTAGAGCCATAAGGGCACTAGGCATCTACCACCCCACTACCACTATCAGATTAGAGCCATAAAGGCACTAGGCATCTACCACCCCACTACCACTATCAATATTAGAGCCATAATGGAGACTACGTATCTACCACCCCACTACCACTATCAGATTAGAGCCATAATGGAGACTAGGTATCTACCACCCCACTACCACTACCAGATTAGAGCCATAATGGAGACTAGGTATCTACCACACCACTACCACTACCAGATTAGAGCCATAATAGAGACTAGGTATCTACCAACCCACTACCACTGTCAGATTAGAGCCATAATGGAGACTAGGTATCTTCCACCCCACTACCACTACCAGATTAGAGCCATAATGGAGACTAGGTATCTACCACCCCACTACCACTACCAAATTAGAGCCATAATGGAGGCTAGGTATTTACAACCCCACTACCACTATCAGATTAGAGCCATATTGGAGACTAGGTATCTCCCACCCGACTACCACTATCAGATTAGAGCCATAAGGGCACTAGGCATCTACCACCCGACTACCACTATCAGATTAGAGCCATAAGGGCACTAGGCATCTACCACCCAACTACCACTATCAGATTAGACCCATAAAGGCACTAGGCATCTACCACCCCACTACCACTATCATTATTAGAGCCATAATGGAGACTAGGTATCTACCACCCCACTACCACTATCAGATTAGAGCCATAATGGAGACTAGGTATCTACCACCCCACTACCACTTCCAGATTAGAGCCATAATGGAGACTAGGTATCTACCACAACACTACCACTACCAGATTAGAGCCATAATAGAGACTAGGTATCTACCAACCCACTACCACTATCAGATTAGAGCCATAATGGAGACTAGGTATCTTCCACCCCACTACCACTACCAGATTAGAGCCATAATGGAGACTAGGTATCTACCACCCCACTTCCACTATCAGATTAGAGCCATAATGGAGACTAGGTATCTATCACCCCACTACCACTATCAGATTAGAGCCATAATGGAGACTAGACATCTACCACTATCAGATTAGAGCCATAATGGAGACTAGGTATCTTCCACCCCACTACCACTACCAGATTAGAGCCATAATGGAGACTAGGTATCTACCACCCCACTACCACTATCAAATTAGAGCCAAAATGGAGGCGAGGTATCTACAACCCCACTACCACTATCAGATTAGAGCCATAATGGAGACTAGGTATCTTCCACCCCACTACCACTACCAGATTAGAGCCATAAGGGCACTAGGCATCTACCACCCCACTACCACTATCAGATTAGAGCCATAATGGAGGCTAGGTATTTACAACCCCACTACCACTATCAGCGTAGAGCCATAATGGAGACTAGGTATCTACCACCCCACTACCACTACCAGATTAGAGCCATAATGGAGACTAGGTATCTACCACCCCACTTCCACTATCAGATTAGAGCCATAATGGAGACTAGGTATCTATCACCCCACTACCACTATCAGATTAGAGCCATAATGGAGACTAGACATCTACCACTATCAGATTAGAGCCATAAGGGCACTAGGCATCTACCACCCCACTACCACTATCAGATTAGAGCCATAAGGGCACTAGGCATCTACCACCCCACTACCACTATCAGATTAGAGCCATAATGGAGACTAGGTATCTATCACCCCACTACCACTATCAGATTAGAGCCATAATGGAGACTAGACATCTACCACTATCAGATTAGAGCCATAAGGGCACTAGGCATCTACCACCCCACTACCACTATCAGATTAGAGCCATAAGGGCACTAGGCATCTACCACCCCACTACCACTATCAGATTAGAGCCATAATGGAGACTAGGTATCTATCACCCCACTACCACTATCAGATTAGAGCCATAATGGAGACTAGACATCTACCACTATCAGATTAGAGCCATAAGGGCACTAGGCATCTACCACCCCACTACCACTATCAGATTAGAGCCATAAGGGCACTAGGCATCTACCACCCCACTACCACTATCAGATTAGAGCCATAAAGGCACTAGGCATCTACCACCCCACTACCACTATTAGATTAGAGCCATAATGGAGACCTTGTATCTACCACCCCACTACCTCTATCAGATTAGAGCCATAAGGGCACTAGGCATCTACCACCCCACTACCACTATCAGATTAGAGCCATAAAGGCACTAGGCATCTACCACCCCACTACCAATATCAGATTAGAGCCATAATGGAGACTAAGTATCTACCACCCCACTACCACTATCAGATTAGAGCCATAAGGGCACTAGGCATCTACCACCCCACTACCACTATCAGATTAGAGCCATAATGGAGACTAGGTATCTACCACCCCACTACCACTATCAGATTAGAGCCATAATGGAGACTAGATATCTACCACCCCACTACCGCTATCATATTAGAGCCATAAGGGCACTAGGCATCTACCACCCCACTACCACTATCAGATTAGAGCCATAAGGGCACTAGGCATCTACCACCCCACTACCACTATCAGATTAGAGCCATAAGGGCACTAGGCATCTACCAAAACCACTACCAATATCAGATAAGAGCCATAATGGAAACTAGGTATCTACCACCCCACTTCCACTATCAGATTAGAGCCATAATGGAGACTAGGTATCTACCACCACACTACCACTACCAGATTAGAGCCATATGGGCACTAGGCATCTACCACCCCACTTCCACTATCAGATTAGAGCCATAATGGAGACTAGGTATCTACCACCCCACTACCACTATCAGATTAGAGCCATAAGGGCACTAGGCATCTACCACCCCACTACCACTATCAGATTAGAGCCATATGGGCACTAGGCATCTACCACCCCACTACCACTATCAGATTAGAGCCATAATGGAGACTAGGTATCTACCACCCCACTACCACTATCAGATTAGAGCCATAAGGGCACTAGGCATCTACCACCCCACTACCACTATCAGATTAGAGCCATAATGGAGACTAGGTATCTACCACCCCACTACCACTATCAGATTAGAGCCATAATGGAGACTAGATATCTACCACCCCACTACCGCTATCATATTAGAGCCATAAGGGCACTAGGCATCTACCACCCCACTACCACTATCAGATTAGAGCCATAAGGGCACTATGCATCTACCACCCCACTACCACTATCAGATTAGAGCCATAAGGGCACTAGGCATCTACCAAAACCACTACCAATATCAGATAAGAGCCATAATGGAGACTAGGTATCTCCCACCCCACTACCTCTATCAGATTAGAGCCATAATGGAGACTAGGTATCTACCACCCCACTACCTCTATCAGATTAGAGCCATAATGGAGACTAGGTATCTACCTCCCCACTACCACTATCAGATTAGAGCCATACGGGCTCTAGGCATCTACCACTCCACTACCACTATCAGATTAGAGCCATAATGGAGACTAGGTATCTACCACCCCACTACCACTACCAAATTAGAGCCATAATGGAGACTAGGTATCTACCACACCTCTACCTCTATCAGATTAGAGCCATAATGGAGACTAGGTATCTACCACCCCACTACCACTATCAGATTAGAGCCACAAGGGAGACTAGACATCTGATACCCCACTACCACTATTAGATTAGAGCCATAATGGAGACAAGACATCTACCACCCCACTACCTCTATCAGATTAGAGCCATAATGGAGACTAGTATCTACCACCACACTACCTCTGTCAGATTAGAGCCATAAGGGCACTAGGCATCTACCACCCCACTACCACTATCAGATTAGAGCCATAATGGAGACTAGGTATCTATCACCCCACTACCACTATCAGATTAGAGCCATAATGGAGACTAGACATCTACCACTATCAGATTAGAGCCATAAGGGCACTAGGCATCTACCACCCCACTACCACTATCAGATTAGAGCCATAAGGGCACTAGGCATCTACCACCCCACTACCACTATCAGATTAGAGCCATAAAGGCACTAGGCATCTACCACCCCACTACCACTATTAGATTAGAGCCATAATGGAGACTAGGTATCTACCACCCCACTACCTCTATCAGATTAGAGCCATAAGGGCACTAGGCATCTACCACCCCACTACCACTATCAGATTAGAGCCATAAAGGCACTAGGCATCTACCACCCCACTACCAATATCAGATTAGAGCCATAATGGAGACTAGGTATCTACCACCACACTACCACTATCAGATTAGAGCCATATGGGCACTAGGCATCTACCACCCCACTACCACTATCAGATTAGAGCCATAATGGAGACTAGGTATCTACCACCACACTACCACT
>NW_027256163.1:0-34504 GCF_045679555.1 Salvelinus alpinus
GTTTAGTAATATTCTCTCAGTTTAGTAATATTCTCTCAGTTTAGTAATATTCTCTCAGATCTATCAGTTTAGTAATACTCTCTCAGTTTAGTAATATTCTCTCAGTTTAGTAATACTCTCTCAGTTTAGTAATATTCTCTCAGTTTAGTAATATTCTCTCAGCTCTCTCAGTTTAGTAATATTCTCTCAGTTTAGCAATACTCTCTCGGGTTAGTAATACTCTCTCAGTTGAGTAATATTCTCTCAGTTTAGTAATACTCTCTCAGTTTAGTAATACTCTCTCAGTTTAGTAATACTCTCTCAGTTTAGTAATATTCTCTCAGTTTAGTAATATTCTCTCAGCTCTCTCAGTTTAGTAATACTCTCTCAGTTTAGTAATACTCTCTCAGTTTAGTAATACTCTCTCAGTTTAGTAATATTCTCTCAGTTTAGTAATACTCTCTCAGTTTAGTAATACTCTCTCAGTTTAGTAATATTCTCTCAGTTTAGTAATACTCTCTCAGTTTAGTAATATTCTCTCAGTTTAGTAATATTCTCAGTTAGTAACTCTCTCAGTTTAGTAATATTCTCTCAGTTTAGTAATACTCTCTCAGTTTAGTAATACTCTCTCAGTTTAGTAATATTCTCTCAGTTTAGTAATACTCTCTCAGTTTAGTAATACTCTCTCAGTTTAGTAATACTCTCTCAGTTTAGTAATATTCTCTCAGTTTAGTAATATTCTCTCAGTTTAGTAATACTCTCTCAGTTTAGTAATACTCTCTCAGTTTAGTAATACTCTCTCAGTTTAGTAATACTCTCTCAGTTTAGTAATACTCTCTCAGTTTAGTAATACTCTCTCAGTTTAGTAATATTCTCTCAGTTTAGTAATATTCTCTCAGTTTAGTAATACTCTCTCAGTTTAGTAATACTCTCTCAGTTTAGTAATACTCTCTCAGTTTAGTAATACTCTCTCAGTTTAGTAATACTCTCTCAGTTTAGTAATATTCTCTCAGTTTAGTAATATTCTCTCAGCTCTATCAGTTTAGTAATACTCTCTCAGTTTAGTAATACTCTCTCAGTTTAGTAATACTCTCTCAGTTTAGTAATACTCTCTCAGTTTAGTAATACTCTCTCAGTTTAGTAATATTCTCTCAGCTCTCTCAGTTTAGTAATATTCTCTCAGTTTAGTAATATTCTCTCAGTTTAGTAATATTCTCTCAGTTTAGTAATACTCTCTCAGTTTAGTAATACTCTCTCAGTTTAGTAATACTCTCTCAGTTTAGTAATACTCTCTCAGTTGAGTTATACTCTCTCAGTTTAGTAATACTCTCTCAGTTTAGTAATACTCTCTCAGTTTAGTAATATTCTCTCAGTTTAGTAATACTCTCTCAGTTTAGTAATATTCTCTCAGTTTAGTAATATTCTCTCAGTTTAGTAATATTCTCTCAGTTTAGTAATATTCTCTCAGTTTAGTAATACTCTCTCGGGTAAGTAATATTCTCTCAGTTTATTAAAACTCTCTCAGTTTAGTAATACTCTCTCAGTCTTGTAATACTCTCTCAGCTCTCTCAGTTTAGTAATACTCTCTCAGTTTAGTAACACTCTCTCAGTTTAGTAAAACTGTCTCAGTTTAGTAATACTCTCTCAGTTTAGTAATATTCTCTCAGTTTAGTAATATTCTCTCAGTTTAGTAATATTCTCTCAGTTTAGTAATACTCTCTCAGTTTAGTAATATTCTCTCAGTTTAGTAATACTCTCTCAGGTTAGTAATATTCTCTCAGTTTAGTAATATTCTCTCAGCTCTCTCAGTTTAGTAATATTCTCTCAGTTTAGTAATATTCTCTCAGTTTAGTAATACTCTCTCAGGTTAGTAATACTCTCTCAGTTGAGTAATATTCTCTCAGTTTAGTGATACTCTCTCAGTTGAGTTATACTCTCTCAGTTTAGTAATATTCTCTCAGTTGAGTAATACTCTCTCAGTTGAGTAATACTCTCTCAGTTTTGTAATACTCTCACAGTTGAGTAATAATCTCTCAGTTTAGTAACACTCTCTCAGTTTAGTAATACTCTCTCAGTTTAGTAATACTCTCTCAGTTTAGTAATATTCTCTCAGTTTAGTAATATTCTCTCAGTTTAGTAATACTCTCTCAGTTTAGTAATACTCTCTCAGTTGAGTAATACTCTCTCAGTTTAGTAATATTCTCTCAGTTTAGTAATATTCTCTCAGTTTAGTAATACTCTCTCAGTTTAGTAATACTCTCTCAGTTTAGTAATATTCTCTCAGTTTAGTAATACTCTCTCAGTTTAGTAATATTCTCTCAGTTTAGTAATATTCTCTCAGCTCTCTCAGTTTAGTAATATTCTCTCAGTTTAGCAATACTCTCTCGGGTTAGTAATACTCTCTCAGTTGAGTAATATTCTCTCAGTTTAGTAACACTCTCTCAGTTTAGTAATACTCTCTCAGATTAGTAATACTCTCTCAGTTTAGTAATATTCTCTCAGTTTAGTAATATTATCTCAGCTCTATCAGTTTAGTAATACTCTCACAGTTTAGTAATATTCTCTCAGTTTAGTAGTACTCTCTCAGTTTAGTAATACTCTCTCAGTCTTGTAATACTCTCTCAGTTTAGTAATATTCTCTCAGCTCTCTCAGTTTAGTAATATTCTCTCAGTTTAGTAATATTCTCTCAGTTTAGTAATATTCTCTCAGTTTAGTAATACTCTCTCGGGTTAGTAATACTCTCTCAGTTGAGTAATAGTCTCTCAGTTTAGTGATACTCTCTCAGTTGAGTTATACTCTCTCAGTTTAGTAATACTCTCTCAGTTTAGTAATAATCTCTCAGTTTAGTAATATTCTCTCAGTTTAGTAATATTCTCTCAGTTTAGTAATAATCTCTCAGTTTAGTAATATTCTCTCAGTTTAGAAATATTCTCTCAGTTTAGTAATATTCTCTCAGTTTAGTAATATTCTCTCAGTTTAGTAATATTCTCTCAGTTTAGTAATATTCTCTCAGTTTAGTAATATTCTCTCAGTTTAGTAATACTCTCTCGGGTAAGTAATATTCTCTCAGTTTATTAAAACTCTCTCAGTTTAGTAATACTCTCTCAGTCTTGTAATACTCTCTCAGCTCTCTCAGTTTAGTAATACTCTCTCAGTTTAGTAACACTCTCTCAGTTTAGTAAAACTGTCTCAGTTTAGTAATACTCTCTCAGTTTAGTAATACTCTCTCAGTTTAATAATATTCTCTCAGTTTAGTAATATTCTCTCAGTTTAGTAATACTCTCTCAGTTTAGTAATATTCTCTCAGTTTAGTAATACTCTCTCAGGTTAGTAATATTCTCTCAGTTTAGTAATATTCTCTCAGCTCTCTCAGTTTAGTAATATTCTCTCAGTTTAGTAATATTCTCTCAGTTTAGTAATACTCTCTCAGGTTAGTAATACTCTCTCAGTTGAGTAATATTCTCTCAGTTTAGTGATACTCTCTCAGTTGAGTTATACTCTCTCAGTTTAGTAATATTCTCTCAGTTGAGTAATACTCTCTCAGTTGAGTAATACTCTCTCAGTTTTGTAATACTCTCACAGTTGAGTAATAATCTCTCAGTTTAGTAACACTCTCTCAGTTTAGTAATACTCTCTCAGTTTAGTAATACTCTCTCAGTTTAGTAATATTCTCTCAGTTTAGTAATATTCTCTCAGATCTATCAGTTTAGTAATACTCTCTCAGTTTAGTAATAATCTCTCTCAGTTTAGTAATATTCTCTCAGTTTAGTAATATTCTCTCAGTTTAGTAATACTCTCTCGGGTAAGTAATATTCTCTCAGTTTAGTAATATTCTCTCAGTTTAGTAATACTCTCTCAGTTTAGTAATATTCTCTCAGTTTAGTAATATTCTCTCAGCTCTCTCAGTTTAGTAATATTCTCTCAGTTTAGCAATACTCTCTCGGGTTAGTAATACTCTCTCAGTTGAGTAATATTCTCTCAGTTTAGTAACACTCTCTCAGTTTAGTAATACTCTCTCAGATTAGTAATACTCTCTCAGTTTAGTAATATTCTCTCAGTTTAGTAATATTCTCTCAGTTTAGTAATATTCTCTCAGTTTAGTAATACTCTCTCGGGTTAGTAATACTCTCTCAGTTGAGTAATAGTCTCTCAGTTTAGTGATACTCTCTCAGTTGAGTTATACTCTCTCAGTTTAGTAATACTCTCTCAGTTTAGTAATAATCTCTCAGTTTAGTAATATTCTCTCAGTTTAGTAATATTCTCTCAGTTTAGTAATATTCTCTCAGTTTAGTAATAATCTCTCAGTTTAGTAATATTCTCTCAGTTTAGAAATATTCTCTCAGTTTAGTAATATTCTCTCAGTTTAGTAATATTCTCTCAGTTTAGTAATATTCTCTCAGTTTAGTAATATTCTCTCAGTTTAGTAATATTCTCTCAGATCTATCAGTTTAGTAATACTCTCTCAGTTTAGTAATATTCTCTCAGTTTAGTAATACTCTCTCAGTTTAGTAATATTCTCTCAGTTTAGTAATATTCTCTCAGCTCTCTCAGTTTAGTAATACTCTCTCAGTTTAGTAACACTCTCTCAGTTTAGTAATACTCTCTCAGTTTAGTAATACTCTCTCAGTTTAGTAATACTCTCTCAGTTTAGTAATACTCTCTCAGTTGAGTAATACTCTCTCAGTTTAGTAATATTCTCTCAGTTTAGTAATATTCTCTCAGTTTAGTAATATTCTCTCAGTTTAGTAATATTCTCTCAGATCTATCAGTTTAGTAATACTCTCTCAGTTTATTAAAACTCTCTCAGTTTAGTAATACTCTCTCAGTCTTGTAATACTCTCTCAGCTCTCTCAGTTTAGTAATACTCTCTCAGTTTAGTAACACTCTCTCAGTTTAGTAAAACTGTCTCAGTTTAGTAATACTCTCTCAGTTTAGTAATACTCTCTCAGTTTAATAATATTCTCTCAGTTTAGTAATATTCTCTCAGCTCTCTCAGTTTAGTAATACTCTCTCAGTTTAGTAATATTCTCTCAGTTTAGTAATACTCTCTCAGGTTAGTAATATTCTCTCAGTTTAGTAATATTCTCTCAGTTTAGTAATATTCTCTCAGTTTAGTAATACTCTCTCAGGTTAGTAATACTCTCTCAGTTGAGTAATATTCTCTCAGTTTAGTGATACTCTCTCAGTTGAGTTATACTCTCTCAGTTTAGTAATACTCTCTCAGTTTAGTAATACTCTCTCAGTTGAGTAATACTCTCTCCGTTTTGTAATACTCTCACAGTTGAGTAATAATCTCTCAGTTTAGTAACACTCTCTCAGTTTAGTAATACTCTCTCAGTTTAGTAATACTCTCTCAGTTTAGTAATATTCTCTCAGTTTAGTAATATTCTCTCAGATCTATCAGTTTAGTAATACTCTCTCAGTTTAGTAATAATCTCTCTCAGTTTAGTAATATTCTCTCAGTTTAGTAATATTCTCTCAGTTTAGTAATACTCTCTCGGGTAAGTAATATTCTCTCAGTTTATTAAAACTCTCTCAGTTTAGTAATATTCTCTCAGTTTAGCAATACTCTCTCGGGTTAGTAATACTCTCTCAGTTTAGTAATATTCTCTCAGTTTAGTAATATTCTCTCAGTTTAGTAATACTCTCTCAGTTTAGTAATATTCTCTCAGTTTAGTAATACTCTCTCAGTTTAGTAATATTCTCTCAGTTTAGTAATATTCTCTCAGCTCTCTCAGTTTAGTAATATTCTCTCAGTTTAGCAATACTCTCTCGGGTTAGTAATACTCTCTCAGTTGAGTAATATTCTCTCAGTTTAGTAACACTCTCTCAGTTTAGTAATACTCTCTCAGATTAGTAATACTCTCTCAGTTTAGTAATATTCTCTCAGTTTAGTAATATTCTCTCAGTTTAGTAATATTCTCTCAGTTTAGTAATACTCTCTCGGGTTAGTAATACTCTCTCAGTTGAGTAATAGTCTCTCAGTTTAGTGATACTCTCTCAGTTGAGTTATACTCTCTCAGTTTAGTAATACTCTCTCAGTTTAGTAATAATCTCTCAGTTTAGTAATATTCTCTCAGTTTAGTAATACTCTCTCGGGTTAGTAATACTCTCTCAGTTGAGTAATAGTCTCTCAGTTTAGTGATACTCTCTCAGTTGAGTTATACTCTCTCAGTTTAGTAATACTCTCTCAGTTTAGTAATAATCTCTCAGTTTAGTAATATTCTCTCAGTTTAGTAATATTCTCTCAGTTTAGTAATATTCTCTCAGTTTAGTAATAATCTCTCAGTTTAGTAATATTCTCTCAGTTTAGAAATATTCTCTCAGTTTAGTAATACTCTCTCAGTTTAGTAATATTCTCTCAGTTTAGTAATACTCTCTCAGTTTAGTAATATTCTCTCAGTTTAGTAATATTCTCTCAGATCTATCAGTTTAGTAATACTCTCTCAGTTTAGTAATATTCTCTCAGTTTAGTAATACTCTCTCAGTTTAGTAATATTCTCTCAGTTTAGTAATATTCTCTCAGCTCTCTCAGTTTAGTAATACTCTCTCAGTTTAGTAACACTCTCTCAGTTTAGTAATACTCTCTCAGTTTAGTAATACTCTCTCAGTTTAGTAATACTCTCTCAGTTTAGTAATACTCTCTCAGTTGAGTAATACTCTCTCAGTTTAGTAATATTCTCTCAGTTTAGTAATATTCTCTCAGTTTAGTAATATTCTCTCAGTTTAGTAATATTCTCTCAGATCTATCAGTTTAGTAATACTCTCTCAGTTTATTAAAACTCTCTCAGTTTAGTAATACTCTCTCAGTCTTGTAATACTCTCTCAGCTCTCTCAGTTTAGTAATACTCTCTCAGTTTAGTAACACTCTCTCAGTTTAGTAAAACTGTCTCAGTTTAGTAATACTCTCTCAGTTTAGTAATACTCTCTCAGTTTAATAATATTCTCTCAGTTTAGTAATATTCTCTCAGCTCTCTCAGTTTAGTAATACTCTCTCAGTTTAGTAATATTCTCTCAGTTTAGTAATATTCTCTCAGCTCTCTCAGGTTAGTAATATTCTCTCAGTTTAGTAATATTCTCTCAGCTCTCTCAGTTTAGTAATATTCTCTCAGTTTAGTAATATTCTCTCAGTTTAGTAATACTCTCTCAGGTTAGTAATACTCTCTCAGTTGAGTAATATTCTCTCAGTTTAGTGATACTCTCTCAGTTGAGTTATACTCTCTCAGTTTAGTAATACTCTCTCAGTTGAGTAATACTCTCTCAGTTGAGTAATACTCTCTCCGTTTTGTAATACTCTCACAGTTGAGTAATAATCTCTCAGTTTAGTAACACTCTCTCAGTTTAGTAATATTCTCTCAGTTTAGTAATACTCTCTCAGTTTAGTAATATTCTCTCAGTTTAGTAATATTCTCTCAGATCTATCAGTTTAGTAATACTCTCTCAGTTTAGTAATAATCTCTCTCAGTTTAGTAATATTCTCTCAGTTTAGTAATATTCTCTCAGTTTAGTAATACTCTCTCGGGTAAGTAATATTCTCTCAGTTTATTAAAACTCTCTCAGTTTAGTAATATTCTCTCAGTTTAGCAATACTCTCTCGGGTTAGTAATACTCTCTCAGTTTAGTAATATTCTCTCAGTTTAGTAATATTCTCTCAGTTTAGTAATACTCTCTCAGTTTAGTAATATTCTCTCAGTTTAGTAATACTCTCTCAGTTTAGTAATATTCTCTCAGTTTAGTAATATTCTCTCAGCTCTCTCAGTTTAGTAATATTCTCTCAGTTTAGCAATACTCTCTCGGGTTAGTAATACTCTCTCAGTTGAGTAATATTCTCTCAGTTTAGTAACACTCTCTCAGTTTAGTAATACTCTCTCAGATTAGTAATACTCTCTCAGTTTAGTAATATTCTCTCAGTTTAGTAATATTCTCTCAGTTTAGTAATATTCTCTCAGTTTAGTAATACTCTCTCGGGTTAGTAATACTCTCTCAGTTGAGTAATAGTCTCTCAGTTTAGTGATACTCTCTCAGTTGAGTTATACTCTCTCAGTTTAGTAATACTCTCTCAGTTTAGTAATAATCTCTCAGTTTAGTAATATTCTCTCAGTTTAGTAATAATCTCTCAGTTTAGTAATATTCTCTCAGTTTAGAAATATTCTCTCAGTTTAGTAATATTCTCTCAGTTTAGTAATATTTCTCAGTTTAGTAATATTCTCTCAGTTTAGTAATATTCTCTCAGTTTAGTAATATTCTCTCAGTTTAGTAATACTCTCTCGGGTAAGTAATATTCTCTCAGTTTATTAAAACTCTCTCAGTTTAGTAATACTCTCTCAGTCTTGTAATACTCTCTCAGCTCTCTCAGTTTAGTAATACTCTCTCAGTTTAGTAACACTCTCTCAGTTTAGTAAAACTGTCTCAGTTTAGTAATACTCTCTCAGTTTAGTAATACTCTCTCAGTTTAATAATATTCTCTCAGTTTAGTAATATTCTCTCAGCTCTCTCAGTTTAGTAATACTCTCTCAGTTTAGTAATATTCTCTCAGTTTAGTAATATTCTCTCAGTTTAGTAATACTCTCTCAGGTTAGTAATACTCTCTCAGTTGAGTAATATTCTCTCAGTTTAGTGATACTCTCTCAGTTGAGTTATACTCTCTCAGTTTAGTAATACTCTCTCAGTTGAGTAATACTCTCTCAGTTGAGTAATACTCTCTCCGTTTTGTAATACTCTCACAGTTGAGTAATAATCTCTCAGTTTAGTAACACTCTCTCAGTTTAGTAATACTCTCTCAGTTTAGTAATACTCTCTCAGTTTAGTAATATTCTCTCAGTTTAGTAATATTCTCTCAGATCTATCAGTTTAGTAATACTCTCTCAGTTTAGTAATAATCTCTCTCAGTTTAGTAATATTCTCTCAGTTTAGTAATATTCTCTCAGTTTAGTAATACTCTCTCGGGTAAGTAATATTCTCTCAGTTTATTAAAACTCTCTCAGTTTAGTAATATTCTCTCAGTTTTGCAATACTCTCTCGGGTTAGTAATACTCTCTCAGTTTAGTAATATTCTCTCAGTTTAGTAATATTCTCTCAGTTTAGTAATACTCTCTCAGTTTAGTAATATTCTCTCAGTTTAGTAATACTCTCTCAGTTTAGTAATATTCTCTCAGTTTAGTAATATTCTCTCAGCTCTCTCAGTTTAGTAATATTCTCTCAGTTTAGCAATACTCTCTCGGGTTAGTAATACTCTCTCAGTTGAGTAATATTCTCTCAGTTTAGTAACACTCTCTCAGTTTAGTAATACTCTCTCAGATTAGTAATACTCTCTCAGTTTAGTAATATTCTCTCAGTTTAGTAATATTCTCTCAGTTTAGTAATATTCTCTCAGTTTAGTAATACTCTCTCGGGTTAGTAATACTCTCTCAGTTGAGTAATAGTCTCTCAGTTTAGTGATACTCTCTCAGTTGAGTTATACTCTCTCAGTTTAGTAATACTCTCTCAGTTTAGTAATAATCTCTCAGTTTAGTAATATTCTCTCAGTTTAGTAATATTCTCTCAGTTTAGTAATAATCTCTCAGTTTAGTAATATTCTCTCAGTTTAGAAATATTCTCTCAGTTTAGTAATATTCTCTCAGTTTAGTAATATTTCTCAGTTTAGTAATATTCTCTCAGTTTAGTAATATTCTCTCAGTTTAGTAATATTCTCTCAGTTTAGTAATACTCTCTCGGGTAAGTAATATTCTCTCAGTTTATTAAAACTCTCTCAGTTTAGTAATACTCTCTCAGTCTTGTAATACTCTCTCAGCTCTCCTAGTTTAGTAATACTCTCTCAGTTTAGTAACACTCTCTCAGTTTAGTAAAACTGTCTCAGTTTAGTAATACTCTCTCAGTTTAGTAATACTCTCTCAGTTTAGTAATACTCTCAGTTTAATAATATTCTCTCAGTTTAGTAATATTCTCTCAGCTCTCTCAGTTTAGTAATACTCTCTCAGTTTAGTAATATTCTCTCAGTTTAGTAATACTCTCTCAGTTTAGTAATATTCTCTCAGTTTAGTAATATTCTCTCAGCTCTCTCAGTTTAGTAATATTCTCTCAGTTTAGTAATATTCTCTCAGTTTAGTAATACTCTCTCAGGTTAGTAATACTCTCTCAGTTGAGTAATATTCTCTCAGTTTAGTGATACTCTCTCAGTTGAGTTATACTCTCTCAGTTTAGTAATACTCTCTCAGTTGAGTAATACTCTCTCAGTTGAGTAATACTCTCTCCGTTTTGTAATATTCTCTCAGTTTAGTAATATTCTCTCAGTTTAGAAATCTATCAGTTTAGTAATACTCTCTCAGTTTAGTAATAATCTCTCAGTTTAGTAATATTCTCTCAGTTTAGTAATATTCTCTCAGTTTAGTAATATTCTCTCAGTTTAGTAATAATCTCTCAGTTTAGTAATATTCTCTCAGTTTAGTAATACTCTCTCAGTTTAGTAATACTCTCTCAGTTTAGTAATATTCTCTCAGTTTAGTAATATTCTCTCAGTTTAGCAATACTCTCTCGGGTTAGTAATACTCTCTCAGTTGAGTAATATTCTCTCAGTTTAGTAACACTCTCTCAGTTTAGTAATACTCTCTCAGATTAGTAATATTCTCTCAGTTTAGTAATATTCTCTCAGTTTAGTAATATTCTCTCAGTTTAGTAATATTATCTCAGCTCTATCAGTTTAGTAATACTCTCTCAGTTTAGTAATACTCTCTCAGTTGAGTTATACTCTCTCAGTTTAGTAATACTCTCTCAGTTTAGTAATACTCTCTCAGTTTAGTAATATTCTCTCAGTTTAGTAATATTCTCTCAGTTTAGTAATAATCTCTCAGTTTAGTAATATTCTCTCAGTTTAGTAATATTCTCTCAGTTTAGTAATATTCTCTCAGTTTAGTAATAATCTCTCAGTTTAGTAATATTCTCTCAGTTTAGTAATACTCTCTCAGTTTAGTAATATTCTCTCAGTTTAGTAATACTCTCTCAGTTTAGTAATACTCTCTCAGTTTAGTAATATTCTCTCAGTTTAGTAATACTCTCTCAGTTTAGTAATACTCTCTCAGTTTAGTAATATTCTCTCAGTTTAGTAATACTCTCTCAGTTTAGTAATATTCTCTCAGTTTAGTAATACTCTCTCAGTTTAGTAATACTCTCTCAGTTTAGTAATATTCTCTCAGTTTAGTAATACTCTCTCAGTTTAGTAATACTCTCTCAGTTTAGTAATATTCTCTCAGTTTAGTAATACTCTCTCAGTTTAGTAATACTCTCTCAGTTTAGTAATACTCTCTCAGTTTAGTAATACTCTCTCAGTTTAGTAATACTCTCTCAGTTTAGTAATACTCTCTCAGTTTAGTAATACTCTCTCAGTTTAGTAATACTCTCTCAGTTTAGTAATACTCTCTCAGTTTAGTAATATTCTCTCAGTTTAGTAATATTCTCTCAGTTTAGTAATACTCTCTCAGTTTAGTAATATTCTCTCAGTTTAGTAATATTCTCTCAGTTTAGTAATATTCTCTCAGTTTAGTAATATTCTCTCAGTTTCAGTTTAGTAATATTCTCTCAGTTTAGTAATATTCTCTCAGTTTAGTAATACTCTCTCAGTTTAGTAATACTCTCTCAGTTTAGTAATATTCTCTCAGTTTAGTAATACTCTCTCAGTTTAGTAATACTCTCTCAGTTTAGTAATACTCTCTCAGTTTAGTAATACTCTCTCAGTTTAGTAATACTCTCTCAGTTTAGTAATATTCTCTCAGTTTAGTAATACTCTCTCAGTTTAGTAATACTCTCTCAGTTTAGTAATATTCTCTCAGTTTAGTAATACTCTCTCAGTTTAGTAATATTCTCTCAGTTTAGTAATATTCTCTCAGCTCTCTCAGTTTAGTAATACTCTCTCAGTTTAGTAATACTCTCTCAGTTTAGTAATACTCTCTCAGTTTAGTAATACTCTCTCAGTTTAGTAATACTCTCTCAGTTTAGTAATACTCTCTCAGTTTAGTAATACTCTCTCAGTTTAGTAATATTCTCTCAGTTTAGTAATACTCTCTCAGTTTAGTAATACTCTCTCAGTTTAGTAATATTCTCTCAGTTTAGTAATATTCTCTCAGTTTAGTAATACTCTCTCAGTTTAGTAATATTCTCTCAGTTTAGTAATACTCTCTCAGTTTAGTAATATTCTCTCAGTTTAGTAATATTCTCTCAGTTTAGTAATATTCTCTCAGTTTAGTAATACTCTCTCAGTTTAGTAATACTCTCTCAGTTTAGTAATACTCTCTCAGTTTAGTAATACTCTCTCAGTTTAGTAATATTCTCTCAGTTTAGTAATACTCTCTCAGTTTAGTAATACTCTCTCAGTTTAGTAATATTCTCTCAGTTTAGTAATATTCTCTCAGTTTAGTAATATTCTCTCAGTTTAGTAATATTCTCTCAGTTTAGTAATACTCTCTCAGTTTAGTAATACTCTCTCAGTTTAGTATATACTCTCTCAGTTTAGTAATACTCTCTCAGTTTAGTAATACTCTCTCAGTTTAGTAATACTCTCTCAGTTTAGTAATATTCTCTCAGTTTAGTAATAATCTCTCAGTTTAGTAATACTCTCTCAGTTTAGTAATATTCTCTCAGTTTAGTAATATTCTCTCAGTTTAGTAATACTCTCTCAGTTTAGTAATATTCTCTCAGTTTAGTAATATTCTCTCAGTTTAGTAATATTCTCTCAGTTTAGTAATACTCTCTCAGTTTAGTAATACTCTCTCAGTTTAGTAATACTCTCTCAGTTTAGTAATACTCTCTCAGTTTAGTAATACTCTCTCAGTTTAGTAATACTCTCTCAGTTTAGTAATACTCTCTCAGTTTAGTAATACTCTCTCAGTTTAGTAATATTCTCTCAGTTTAGTAATACTCTCTCAGTTTAGTAATATTCTCTCAGTTTAGTAATATTCTCTCAGATCTATCAGTTTAGTAATACTCTCTCAGTTTAGTAATACTCTCTCAGTTTAGTAATACTCTCTCAGTCTTGTAGTACACTCAGCTCTCTCAGTTTAGTAATACTCTCTCAGTTTAGTAATACTCTCTCAGTTTAGTAATACTCTCTCAGTTTAGTAATACTCTCTCAGTTTAGTAATACTCTCTCAGTTTAGTAATATTCTCTCAGTTTAGTAATATTCTCTCAGCTCTCTCAGTTTAGTAATACTCTCTCAGTTTAGTAATATTCTCTCAGTTTAGTAATACTCTCTCAGTTTAGTAATATTCTCTCAGTTTAGTAA
The DNA here is from genome assembly GCF_045679555.1 of Salvelinus alpinus. Classification (NCBI taxonomy): domain Eukaryota; kingdom Metazoa; phylum Chordata; class Actinopteri; order Salmoniformes; family Salmonidae; genus Salvelinus; species Salvelinus alpinus. Next base: position 13,252 of record NW_027256163.1, read on the forward strand.
TATTCTCTCAGCTCTCTCAGTTTAGTAATATTCTCTCAGTTTAGTAATATTCTCTCAGTTTAGTAATACTCTCTCAGGTTAGTAATACTCTCTCAGTTGAGTAATATTCTCTCAGTTTAGTGATACTCTCTCAGTTGAGTTATACTCTCTCAGTTTAGTAATACTCTCTCAGTTGAGTAATACTCTCTCAGTTGAGTAATACTCTCTCCGTTTTGTAATACTCTCTCAGTCTTGTAATACTCTCTCAGCTCTCCTAGTTTAGTAATACTCTCTCAGTTTAGTAACACTCTCTCAGTTTAGTAATATTCTCTCAGTTTAGTAATATTTCTCAGTTTAGTAATATTCTCTCAGTTTAGTAATATTCTCTCAGTTTAGTAATATTCTCTCAGTTTAGTAATACTCTCTCAGTTTAGTAATACTCTCTCAGTTTAGTAATACTCTCTCAGTTTAGTAATACTCTCTCAGTTTAGTAATACTCTCTCAGTTTAGCAATACTCTCTCAGTTTAGTAATACTCTCTCAGTTTAGTAATACTCTCTCAGTTTAGTAATACTCTCTCAGTTTAGTAATACTCTCTCAGTTTAGTAATACTCTCTCAGTTTAGTAATATTCTCTCAGTTTAGTAATATTCTCTCAGTTTAGTAATATTCTCTCAGCTCTCTCAGTTTAGTAATACTCTCTCAGTTTAGTAATATTCTCTCAGTTTAGTAATACTCTCTCAGTTTAGTAATATTCTCTCAGTTTAGTAATATTCTCTCAGCTCTCTCAGTTTAGTAATATTCTCTCAGTTTAGTAATATTCTCTCAGTTTAGTAATACTCTCTCAGGTTAGTAATACTCTCTCAGTTGAGTAATATTCTCTCAGTTTAGTGATACTCTCTCAGTTGAGTTATACTCTCTCAGTTTAGTAATACTCTCTCAGTTGAGTAATACTCTCTCAGTTGAGTAATACTCTCTCCGTTTTGTAATATTCTCTCAGTTTAGTAATATTCTCTCAGATCTATCAGTTTAGTAATACTCTCTCAGTTTAGTAATAATCTCTCAGTTTAGTAATATTCTCTCAGTTTAGTAATATTCTCTCAGTTTAGTAATATTCTCTCAGTTTAGTAATAATCTCTCAGTTTAGTAATACTCTCTCAGTTTAGTAATACTCTCTCAGTTTAGTAATTTTCTCTCAGTTTAGTAATATTCTCTCAGCTCTCTCAGTTTAGTAATATTCTCTCAGTTTAGCAATACTCTCTCGGGTTAGTAATACTCTCTCAGTTGAGTAATATTCTCTCAGTTTAGTAACACTCTCTCAGTTTAGTAATACTCTCTCAGATTAGTAATATTCTCTCAGTTTAGTAATATTCTCTCAGTTTAGTAATACTCTCTCAGTTTAGTAATATTATCTCAGCTCTATCAGTTTAGTAATACTCTCTCAGTTTAGTAATACTCTCTCAGTTGAGTTATACTCTCTCAGTTTAGTAATACTCTCTCAGTTTAGTAATAATCTCTCAGTTTAGTAATATTCTCTCAGTTTAGTAATATTCTCTCAGTTTAGTAATAATCTCTCAGTTTAGAAATATTCTCTCAGTTTAGTAATATTCTCTCAGTTTAGTAATATTCTCTCAGTTTAGTAATATTCTCTCAGTTTAGTAATATTCTCTCAGTTTAGTAATACTCTCTCAGTTTAGTAATACTCTCTCGGGTAAGTAATATTCTCTCAGTTTATTAAAACTCTCTCAGTTTAGTAATACTCTCTCAGTCTTGTAATACTCTCTCAGCTCTCTCAGTTTAGTAATACTCTCTCAGTTTAGTAACAATCTCTCAGTTTAGTAATATTCTCTCAGTTTAGTAATAATCTCTCAGTTTAGAAATATTCTCTCAGTTTAGTAATATTCTCTCAGTTTAGTAATATTCTCTCAGTTTAGTAATACTCTCTCAGTTTAGTAATACTCTCTCAGTTGAGTAATACTCTCTCAGTTTAGTAATATTCTCTCAGTTTAGTAATATTCTCTCAGTTTAGTAATATTCTCTCAGTTTAGTAATATTCTCTCAGATCTATCAGTTTAGTAATACTCTCTCAGTTTATTAAAACTCTCTCAGTTTAGTAATACTCTCTCAGTCTTGTAATACTCTCTCAGCTCTCTCAGTTTAGTAATACTCTCTCAGTTTAGTAACACTCTCTCAGTTTAGTAAAACTGTCTCAGTTTAGTAATACTCTCTCAGTTTAGTAATACTCTCTCAGTTTAATAATATTCTCTCAGTTTAGTAATATTCTCTCAGCTCTCTCAGTTTAGTAATACTCTCTCAGTTTAGTAATATTCTCTCAGTTTAGTAACACTCTCTCAGGTTAGTAATACTCTCTCAGTTTAGTAATACTCTCTCAGTTTAGTAATACTCTCTCAGTTTAGTAATATTCTCTCAGTTTAGTAATATTCTCTCAGTTTAGTAATACTCTCTCAGGTTAGTAATACTCTCTCAGTTGAGTAATATTCTCTCAGTTTAGTGATACTCTCTCAGTTGAGTTATACTCTCTCAGTTTAGTAATACTCTCTCAGTTGAGTAATACTCTCTCAGTTGAGTAATACTCTCTCCGTTTTGTAATACTCTCTCAGTCTTGTAATACTCTCTCAGCTCTCCTAGTTTAGTAATACTCTCTCAGTTTAGTAACACTCTCTCAGTTTAGTAATATTCTCTCAGTTTAGTAATATTTCTCAGTTTAGTAATATTCTCTCAGTTTAGTAATATTCTCTCAGTTTAGTAATATTCTCTCAGTTTAGTAATACTCTCTCGGGTAAGTAATATTCTCTCAGTTTATTAAAACTCTCTCAGTTTAGTAATACTCTCTCAGTCTTGTAATACTCTCTCAGCTCTCCTAGTTTAGTAATACTCTCTCAGTTTAGTAACACTCTCTCAGTTTAGTAAAACTGTCTCAGTTTAGTAATACTCTCTCAGTTTAGTAATACTCTCTCAGTTTAGTAATACTCTCAGTTTAATAATATTCTCTCAGTTTAGTAATATTCTCTCAGCTCTCTCAGTTTAGTAATACTCTCTCAGTTTAGTAATATTCTCTCAGTTTAGTAATACTCTCTCAGTTTAGTAATATTCTCTCAGTTTAGTAATATTCTCTCAGCTCTCTCAGTTTAGTAATATTCTCTCAGTTTAGTAATATTCTCTCAGTTTAGTAATACTCTCTCAGGTTAGTAATACTCGCTCAGTTGAGTAATATTCTCTCAGTTTAGTGATACTCTCTCAGTTGAGTTATACTCTCTCAGTTTAGTAATACTCTCTCAGTTGAGTAATACTCTCTCAGTTGAGTAATACTCTCTCCGTTTTGTAATATTCTCTCAGTTTAGTAATATTCTCTCAGATCTATCAGTTTAGTAATACTCTCTCAGTTTAGTAATAATCTCTCAGTTTAGTAATATTCTCTCAGTTTAGTAATATTCTCTCAGTTTAGTAATATTCTCTCAGTTTAGTAATAATCTCTCAGTTTAGTAATACTCTCTCAGTTTAGTAATACTCTCTCAGTTTAGTAATTTTCTCTCAGTTTAGTAATATTCTCTCAGCTCTCTCAGTTTAGTAATATTCTCTCAGTTTAGCAATACTCTCTCGGGTTAGTAATACTCTCTCAGTTGAGTAATATTCTCTCAGTTTAGTAACACTCTCTCAGTTTAGTAATACTCTCTCAGATTAGTAATACTCTCTCAGTTTAGTAATATTCTCTCAGTTTAGTAATATTCTCTCAGTTTAGTAATATTATCTCAGCTCTATCAGTTTAGTAATACTCTCTCAGTTTAGTAATACTCTCTCAGTTGAGTTATACTCTCTCAGTTTAGTAATACTCTCTCAGTTTAGTAATAATCTCTCAGTTTAGTAATATTCTCTCAGTTTAGTAATAATCTCTCAGTTTAGTAATATTCTCTCAGTTTAGAAATATTCTCTCAGTTTAGTAATATTCTCTCAGTTTAGTAATATTCTCTCAGTTTAGTAATAATCTCTCAGTTTAGTAATATTCTCTCAGTTTAGTAATATTCTCTCAGTTTAGTAATACTCTCTCAGTTTAGTAATATTCTCTCAGTTTAGTAATATTCTCTCAGCTCTCTCAGTTTAGTAATATTCTCTCAGTTTAGCAATACTCTCTCGGGTTAGTAATACTCTCTCAGTTGAGTAATATTCTCTCAGTTTAGTAACACTCTCTCAGTTTAGTAATACTCTCTCAGATTAGTAATATTCTCTCAGTTTAGTAATATTCTCTCAGTTTAGTAATATTCTCTCAGTTTAGTAATATTATCTCAGCTCTATCAGTTTAGTAATACTCTCTCAGTTTAGTAATACTCTCTCAGTTGAGTTATACTCTCTCAGTTTAGTAATACTCTCTCAGTTTAGTAATAATCTCTCAGTTTAGTAATATTCTCTCAGTTTAGTAATATTCTCTCAGTTTAGTAATAATCTCTCAGTTTAGAAATATTCTCTCAGTTTAGTAATATTCTCTCAGTTTAGTAATATTCTCTCAGTTTAGTAATATTCTCTCAGTTTAGTAATATTCTCTCAGTTTAGTAATATTCTCTCAGTTTAGTAATATTCTCTCAGTTTAGTAATATTCTCTCAGTTTAGTAATACTCTCTCAGTTTAGTAATACTCTCTCAGTTTAGTAAAACTCTCTCAGTTTAGTAATACTCTCTCAGTCTTGTAATACTCTCTCAGTTTAGTAATACTCTCTCAGTTTAGTAATACTCTCTCAGTTTAGTAATACTCTCTCAGTTTAGTAATAATCTCTCAGTTTAGAAATACTCTCTCAGTTTAGTAATATTCTCTCAGTTTAGTAATATTCTCTCAGTTTAGTAATACTCTCTCAGTTTAGTAATATTCTCTCAGTTTAGTAATATTCTCTCAGTTTAGTAATACTCTCTCAGTTTAGTAATATTCTCTCAGTTTAGTAATACTCTCTCAGTTTAGTAATACTCTCTCCAGTTTAGTAATACTCTCTCAGTTTAGTAAAACTCTCTCAGTTTAGTAATACTCTCTCAGTTTAGTAATACTCTCTCAGTTTAGTAATACTCTCTCAGTTTAGTAATACTCTCTCAGTTTAGTAACACTCTCTCAGTTTAGTAATACTCTCTCAGTTTAGTAATACTCTCTCAGTTTAGTAATACTCTCTCAGTTTAGTAATATTCTCTCAGTTTAGTAATACTAGCTCTCTCAGTTTAGTAATATTCTCTCAGTTTAGTAATATTCTCTCAGTTTAGTAATACTCTCTCAGGTTAGTAATATTCTCTCAGTTTAGTAATACTCTCTCAGTCTAGTAATACTCTCTCAGTTTAGTAATACTCTCTCAGTTTAGTAATACTCTCTCAGTTTAGTAATACTCTCTCAGTTTAGTAATACTCTCTCAGTTTAGTAATATTCTCTCAGTCTTAGTTATACTCTCTCAGTTTAGTAATACTCTCTCAGTTTAGTAATACTCTCTCAGTTGAGTAATACTCTCTCAGTTTAGTAATACTCTCTCAGTTGAGTAATAATCTCTCAGTTTAGTAACACTCTCTCAGTTTAGTAATACTCTCTCAGTTTAGTAATACTCTCTCAGTTTAGTAATATTCTCTCAGTTTAGTAATATTCTCTCAGATCTATCAGTTTAGTAATACTCTCTCAGTTTAGTAATAATCTCTCTCAGTTTAGTAATATTCTCTCAGTTTAGTAATATTCTCTCAGTTTAGTAATATTCTCTCAGTTTAGTAATATTCTCTCAGTTTAGTAAAACTCTCTCAGTTTAGTAATATTCTCTCAGTTTAGTAATACTCTCTCGGTTTAGTAATACTCTCTCAGTTTAGTAATACTCTCTCAGTTTAGTAATATTCTCTCAGTTTAGTAATACTCTCTCAGTTTAGTAATATTCTCTCAGTTTAGTAATATTCTCTCAGTTTAGTAATATTCTCTCAGTTTAGTAATATTCTCTCAGTTTAGTAATATTCTCTCAGTTTAGTAATACTCTCTCAGGTTAGTAATACTCTCTCAGTTGAGTAATACTCTCTCAGTTTAGTAACACTCTCTCAGTTTAGTAATACTCTCTCAGTTTAGTAATACTCTCTCAGTTTAGTAATACTCTCTCAGTTTAGTAATACTCTCTCAGTTTAGTAATACTCTCTCAGTTTAGTAATACTCTCTCAGTTTAGTAATACTCTCTCAGTTTAGTAATAGTCTCTCAGTTTAGTAATACTCTCTCAGTTTAGTAATACTCTCTCAGTTTAGTAATACTCTCTCAGTTTAGTAATAATCTCTCAGTTTAGTAATATTCTCTCAGTTTAGTAATATTCTCTCAGTTTAGTAATACTCTCTCAGTTTAGTAATAATCTCTCAGTTTAGTAATATTCTCTCAGTTTAGTAATATTCTCTCAGTTTAGTAATATTCTCTCAGTTTAGTAATATTCTCTCAGTTTAGTAATACTCTCTCAGTTTAGTAATACTCTCTCAGTTTAGTAAAACTCTCTCAGTTTAGTAATACTCTCTCAGTGTTGTAATACTCTCAATAGTTCTCTCAGTTTAGTAATACTCTCTCAGTTTAGTAATACTCTCTCAGTCTTAGTAATACTCTCTCAGCTCAGTAATATTCTCTCAGTTTAGTAATACTCTCTCAGTTTAGTAACACTCTCTCAGTTTAGTAATACTCTCTCAGTTTAGTAATACTCTCTCGGTTTAGTAATACTCTCTCAGTTTAGTAATACTCTCTCAGTTTAATAATATTCTCTCAGTTTAGTAATATTCTCTCAGCTCTCTCAGTTTAGTAATACTCTCTCAGTTTAGTAATATTCTCTCAGTTTAGTAATACTCTCTCAGTTTAGTAATATTCTCTCAGTTTAGTAATATTCTCTCAGTTTAGTAATATTCTCTCAGTTTAGTAATACTCTCTCTCAGTTTAGTAATACTCTCTCAGTTTAGTAATACTCTCTCAGTTTAGTAATATTCTCTCAGTTTAGTAATACTCTCTCAGTTGAGTAATACTCTCTCAGTCTTAGTAATATTCTCTCAGTTTAGTAATACTCTCTCAGTTTAGTAATACTCTCTCAGTTTAGTAATATTCTCTCAGTTTAGTAAGCTCTCTACTTCTCTCAGTTTAGTAATACTTCTCGTTCAGCAATCTCTCAGTTTAGTAATACTCTCTCAGTTTAGTAATACTCTCTCAGTTTAGTAATATTCTCTCAGTTTAGTAATATTCTCTCAGTTTAGTAATATTCTCTCAGTTTAGTAATACTCTCTCAGTTTAGTAATACTCTCTCAGTTTAGTAATACTCTCTCAGTTTAGTAATACTCTCTCAGTTTAGTAATACTACTCTCTCAGTTTAGTAATACTCTCTCAGTTTAGTAATATTCTCTCAGTTTAGTAATACTCTCTCAGTTTAGTAATATTCTCTCAGTTTAGTAATACTCTCTCAGTTTAGTAATACTCTCTCAGTTTAGTAATATTCTCTCAGTTTAGTAATATTCTCTCAGTTTAGTAATACTCTCTCAGTTTAGTAATACTCTCTCAGTTTAGTAATACTCTCTCAGTTTAGTAATACTCTCTCAGTTTAGTAATACTCTCTCAGTTTAGTAATACTCTCTCAGTTTAGTAATACTCTCTCAGTTTAGTAATACTCTCTCAGTTTAGTAATACTCTCTCAGTTTAGTAATACTCTCTCAGTTTAGTAATATTCTCTCAGTTTAGTAATATTCTCTCAGTTTAGTAATATTCTCTCAGTTTAGTAATACTCTCTCAGTTTAGTAATATTCTCTCAGTTTAGTAATATTCTCTCAGTTTAGTAATACTCTCTCAGTGTCTCAGTTAATACTCTCTCAGTTTAGTAATACTCTCTCAGTTTAGTAATACTCTCTCAGTCTTAGTAATACTCTCTCAGTTTAGTAATACTCTCTCAGTTTAGTAATCTCTCTCAGTTGAGTTATACTCTCTCAGTTTAGTAATACTCTCTCAGTTTAGTAATACTCTCTCAGTTTAGTAATATTCTCTCAGTTTAGTAATATTCTCTTAGTTTAGTAATACTCTCTCAGTTTAGTAATACTCTCTCAGTTTAGTAATACTCTCTCAGTTTAGTAATATTCTCTCACTTCTCTCAGTTTAGTAATACTCTCTCAGTTTAGTAATATTCTCTCAGTTTAGTAATATTCTCTCAGTTTAGTAATATTCTCTCAGTTTATTAAAACTCTCTCAGTTTAGTAATACTCTCTCAGTCTTGTAATACTCTCTCAGCTCTCTCAGTTTAGTAATACTCTCTCAGTTTAGTAACACTCTCTCAGTTTAGTAACACTGTCTCAGTTTAGTAATACTCTCTCAGTTTAGTAATACTCTCTCAGTTTAATAATATTCTCTCAGTTTAGTAATATTCTCTCAGCTCTCTCAGTTTAGTAATACTCTCTCAGTTTAGTAATATTCTCTCAGTTTAGTAATACTCTCTCAGGTTAGTAATATTCTCTCAGTTTAGTAATATTCTCTCAGCTCTCTCAGTTTAGTAATATTCTCTCAGTTTAGTAATATTCTCTCAGTTTAGTAATATTCTCTCAGCTCTCTCAGTTTAGTAATACTCTCTCAGTTTAGTAATACTCTCTCAGTTTAGTAATACTCTCTCAGTTTAGTAATACTCTCTCAGTTTAGTAATACTCTCTCAGTTTAGTAATACTCTCTCAGTTTAGTAATATTCTCTCAGTTTAGTAATATTCCTTCAGCTCTCTCAGTTTAGTAATATTCTCTCAGTTTAGTAATACTCTCTCAGTTTAGTAATATTCTCTCAGTTTAGTAATACTCTCTCAGTTTAGTAATACTCTCTCAGTTTAGTAATATTCTCTCAGTTTAGTAATACTCTCTCAGTTTAGTAATACTCTCTCAGTTTAGTAATATTCTCTCAGTTTAGTAATATTCTCTCAGTTTAGTAATACTCTCTCAGTTTAGTAATACTCTCTCAGTTTAGTAATACTCTCTCAGTTTAGTAATACTCTCTCAGTTTAGTAATACTCTCTCAGCTCTCTCAGTTTAGTAATACTCTCTCAGTTGAGTAATACTCTCTCAGTTTAGTAATACTCTCTCAGTTTAGTAATACTCTCTCAGTTTAGTAATACTCTCTCAGTTTAGTAATACTCTCTCAGTCTTAGTAGATACTCTCTCAGTTTAGTAATATTCTCTCAGTTTAGTAATATCTTCGTCTCTCAGTTTAGTAATATTCTCTCAGTTTAGTAATATTCTCTCAGTTTAGTAATATTCTCTCAGTTCTACTAATCTTCTCAGGAGTAATACTCTCTCAGTTTAGTAATACTCTCTCAGTTTAGTAATACTCTCTCAGTTTAGTAATACTCTCTCAGTTTAGTAATATCCTCTCAGTTTAGTAATACTCTCTCAGTTTAGTAATACTCTCTCAGTTTAGTAATATTCTCTCAGTTTAGTAATATTCTCTCAGTTCTCTCAGTTTAGTAATACTCTCTCAGTTTAGTAATATTCTCTCAGTTTAGTAATACTCTCTCAGTTTAGTAATACTCTCTCAGTTTAGTAATACTCTCTCAGTTTAGTAATATTCTCTCAGTTTAGTAATACTCCTTCAGCTCTCTCAGTTTAGTAATATTCTCTCAGTTTAGTAATATTCTCTCAGTTTAGTAATATTCTCTCAGTTTAGTAATACTCTCTCAGTTTAGTAATACTCTCTCAGTTTAGTAATACTCTCTCATTCTAGTAATACTCTCTCAGTTTAGTAAAACTCTCTCAGTTTAGTAATACTCTCTCAGTTTAGTAATACTCTCTCAGTTTAGTAATACTCTCTCAGTTTAGTAAAACTCTCTCAGTTTAGTAATACTCTCTCAGTTGAGTAATACTCTCTCAGTTTAGTAATACTCTCTCAGTTTAGTAATATTCTCTCAGTTTAGTAATACTCTCTCAGTTTAGTAATATTCTCTCAGTTTAGTAATACTCTCTCAGTTTAGTAATACTCTCTCAGTTTAGTAATACTCTCTCAGTTTAGTAATACTCTCTCAGTTTAGTAATAATCCTCAGTCTCTCAGTTTAGTAATACTCTCTCAGTTTAGTAATACTCTCTCAGTTTAGTAATACTCTCTCGGGTTAGTAATACTCTCTCAGTTTAGTAATACTCTCTCAGTTTAGTAATATTCTCTCAGTTTAGTAATATCCTCAGCTCTCTCAGTTTAGTAATACTCTCTCAGTTGAGTAATACTCTCTCAGTTTAGTAATACTCTCTCAGTTTAGTAATACTCTCTCAGTTTAGTAATACTCTCTCAGTTTAGTAATACTCTCTCAGTTGAGTAAACTCTCTCAGTTTAGTAATATCTCTCAGTCTAGTAACACTCTCTCAGTTTAGTAATACTCTCTCAGTTTAGTAATACTCTCTCAGTTTAGTAATACTCTCTCAGTTTAGTAATACTCTCTCAGTTTAGTAATATCTCTCTCAGTTTAGTAGATACTCTCTCAGTTTAGTAATACTCTCTCAGTTTAGTAATACTCTCTCAGTTTAGTAATATTCTCTCAGTTTAGTAATACTCTCTCAGTTTAGTAATATTCTCTCAGTTTAGTAATATTCTCTCCAGTTTAGTAATATTCCTTCAGCTCTCTCAGTTTAGTAATATTCTCTCAGTTTAGTAATATTCTCTCAGTTTAGTAATACTCTCTCAGTTTAGTATACTTCTCTCAGTTTAGTAATACTCTCTCAGTTTAGTAATACTCTCTCAGTTAAGTAATACTCTCTCAGTTTAGTAATACTCTCTCAGTTTAGTAATATTCTCTCAGTTTAGTAATACTCTCTCAGTTTAGTAATACTCTCTCAGTTTAGTAATATTCTCTCAGTTTAGTAATACTCTCTCAGTTTAGTAATACTCTCTCAGTTTAGTAATATTCTCTCAGTTTAGTAATAATCTCTCAGTTTAGTAATAGTCTCTCAGTTTAGTAATACTCTCTCAGTTTAGTAATATTCTCTCAGTTTAGTAATATTCCTTCAGCTCTCTCAGTTTAGTAATATTCTCTCAGTTTAGTAATACTCTCTCAGTTTAGTAATATTCTCTCAGTTTAGTAATACTCTCTCAGTTTAGTAATATTCTCTCAGTTTAGTAATATTCTCTCAGCTTTACTCAGTTCCGTCATGCTCTCTCAGTTTAGTAATACTCTCTCAGTTTAGTAATACTCTCTCAGTTTAGTAATACTCTCTCAGTTTAGTAATATTCTCTCAGTTTAGTAATACTCTCTCAGTTTAGTAATATTCTCTCAGTTTAGTAATACTCTCTCAGTTTAGTAATATTCTCTCAGTCTAGTAATACTCTCTCAGTTTAGTAATACTCTCTCAGTTTAGTAATACTCTCTCAGTTTAGTAATACTCTCTCAGTTTAGTAATATTCTCTCAGTTTAGTAACATTCTCTCAGTTTAGTAATACTCTCTCAGTTTAGTAATATTCTCTCAGTTTAGTAATACTCTCTCAGTTTAGTAATATTCTCTCAGTTTAGTAATACTCTCTCGGGTTAGTAATACTCTCTCAGTTTAGTAAAACTCTCTCAGTTTAGTAATACTCTCTCAGTCTTGTAATACTCTCTCAGTTTAGTAATACTCTCTCAGTTTAGTAATACTCTCTCAGTTTAGTAATACTCTCTCAGTTTAGTAATGCTCTCTCAGTTTAGTAATACTCTCTCAGTTTAGTAATACTCTCTCAGTTTAGTAATACTCTCTCGGTTTAGTAATACTCTCTCAGTTGTAGTAATACTCTCTCAGTTTAGTAATACTCTCTCAGTTTAGTAATACTCTCTCAGTTTAGTAATACTCTCTCAGTTTAGTAACACTCTCTCAGTTGAGTAATATTCTCTCAGTTTAGTAATAATCTCTCAGTCTCTCAGTTTAGTAATACTCTCTCAGTTTAGTAATATTCTCTCAGTTTAGTAATATTCTCTCAGTTTAGTAATACTCTCTCAGTTTAGTAATACTCTCTCAGTTTGAGTAATACTCTCTCAGTTTAGTAATACTCTCTCAGTTTAGTAATACTCTCTCAGTTTAGTAATACTCTCTCAGTTTAGTAATACTCTCTCAGTTTAGTAATATTCTCTCAGTTTAGTAGCCCTAGTTTCATAATGCTCTCTCAGTTTAGTAATACTCTCTCAGTTTAGTAATACTCTCTCAGTTTAGTAACACTCTCTCAGTTTAGTAATACTCTCTCAGTTGAGTAATACTCTCTCAGTTGAGTAATACTCTCTCAGTTTAGTAATACTCTCTCAGTTTAGTAATATTCTCTCAGTTTAGTAATACTCTCTCAGTTGAGTAATACTCTCTCAGTTGAGTAATACTCTCTCAGTTGAGTAATACTCTCTCAGTTTAGTAATACTCTCTCAGTTGAGTAAAACTCTCTCAGTTTAGTAATACTCTCTCAGTTGAGTAATAATCTCTCAGTCTAGTAACACTCTCTCAGTTTAGTAATACTCTCTCAGTTTAGTAATATTCTCTCAGTTTAGTAATAATCTCTCAGTTTAGTAATAGTCTCTCAGTTTAGTAACACTCTCTCAGTTTAGTAATATTCTCTCAGTTTAGTAATATTCCTTCAGCTCTCTCAGTTTAGTAATATTCTCTCAGTTTAGTAATACTCTCTCAGTTTAGTAATATTCTCTCAGTTTAGTAATACTCTCTCAGTTTAGTAATATTCTCTCAGTTTAGTAATATTCCTTCAGCTCTCTCAGTTTAGTAATATTCTCTCAGTTTAGTAATATTCTCTCAGTTTAGTAATATTCTCTCAGTTTAGTAATACTCTCTCGGGTTAGTAATACTCTCTCAGTTTAGTAAAACTCTCTCAGTTTAGTAATACTCTCTCAGTCTTGTAATACTCTCTCAGCTCTCTCAGTTTAGTAATACTCTCTCAGTTTAGTAACACTCTCTCAGTTTAGTAATACTCTCTCAGTTGAGTAATAATCTCTCAGTCTAGTAACACTCTCTCAGTTTAGTAATACTCTCTCAGTTTAGTAGTATTCTCTCAGTTTAGTAATAATCTCTCAGTTTAGTAATAGTCTCTCAGTTTAGTAATACTCTCTCAGTTTAGTAATATTCTCTCAGTTTAGAAATATTCCTTCAGCTCTCTCAGTTTAGTAATATTCTCTCAGTTTAGTAATACTCTCTCAGTTTAGTAATATTCTCTCAGTTTAGTAATACTCTCTCAGTTTAGTAATATTCTCTCAGTTTAGTAATATTCTCTCAGTTTAGTAATAGTCCTTCAGCTCTCTCAGTTTAGTAATACTCTCTCAGTTTAGTAATATTCTCTCAGTTTAGCAATATTCGCTCAGTTTAGTAATACTCTCTCAGTCTAGTAATACTCTCTCAGTCTAGTAACACTCTCTCAGTTTAGTAATACTCTCTCAGTTTACTACTACTCTCTCAGTTTAGTAATATTCTCTCAGTTTAGTAATAATCTCTCAGGTCTCTCAGTTTAGTAATACTCTCTCGGGTTAGTAATACTCTCTCAGTTTAGTAAAACTCTCTCAGTTTAGTAATACTCTCTCAGTCTTGTAATACTCTCTCAGTTTAGTAATACTCTCTCAGTTGAGTAATACTCTCTCAGTTTAGTAATACTCTCTCGGGTTAGTAATACTCTCTCAGTTTAGTAATACTCTCTCAGTTTAGTAATATTTTCTCAGTTTAGTAATACTCTCTCAGTTGAGTAATACTCTCTCAGTTTAGTAATACTCTCTCAGTTTAGTAATACTCTCTCAGTTTAGTAAAACTCTCTCAGTTTAGTAATACTCTCTCAGTTGAGTAATAATCTCTCAGTTGAGTAATAATCTCTCAGTCTAGTAACACTCTCTCAGTTTAGTAATATTCTCTCAGTTTAGTAATACTCTCTCAGTTGAGTAATACTCTCTCAGTTTAGTAATACTCTCTCAGTTTAGTAATACTCTCTCAGTTTAGTAATACTCTCTCAGTTTAGTAATACTCTCTCAGTTTAGTAACACTCTCTCAGTTTAGTAATACTCTCTCAGTTGAGTAATACTCTCTCAGTCTAGTAACACTCTCTCAGTTTAGTAATACTCTCTCAGTTTAGTAATATTCTCTCAGTTTAGTAATAATCTCTCAGTTTAGTAATATTCTCTCAGTTTAGTAATACTCTCTCAGTTTAGTAATATTCTCTCAGTTTAGTAATATTCCTTCAGCTCTCTCAGTTTAGTAATATTCTCTCAGTTTAGTAATATTCTCTCAGTTTAGTAATATTCTCTCAGTTTAGTAATACTCTCTCAGTTTAGTAATATTCTCTCAGTTTAGTAATATTCTCTCAGTTTAGTAATACTCTCTCGGGTTAGTAATACTCCTCAGTTCAGTAATACTCTCTCAGTTTAGTAATACTCTCTCAGTCTTAGTAATACTCTCTCAGCTCTCTCAGTTTAGTAATACTCTCTCAGTAATATTCTCTTTAGTAATACTCTCTCAGTTTAGTAATACTCAGTTCTCTCAGTTTAGTAATACTCTCTCAGTTTAGTAATATTCTCTCAGTTTAGTAATACTCTCTCAGTTTAGTAATATTCTCTCAGTTTAGTAATACTCTCTCGGTTTAGTAATACTCTCTCAGTTTAGTAATACTCTCTCAGTTTAGTAATATTCTCTCAGTTTAGTAATACTCTCTCAGCTCTCTCAGTTTAGTAATACTCTCTCAGTTTAGTAATATTCTCTCAGTTTAGTAATACTCTCTCAGGTTATTTTAGTCATAATACTCTCTCAGTTTAGTAATATTCTCTCAGTTTAGTAATATCCTCTCTCAGTTTAGTAATATTCTCTCAGTTTAGTAATATTCTCTCAGTTTAGTAATACTCTCTCAGTTTAGTAATATTCTCTCAGTTTAGTAATACTCTCTCAGTTTAGTAATACTCTCTCAGTTTAGTAATACTCTCTCAGTTTAGTAATACTCTCTCAGTTTAGTAATACTCTCTCAGTAGTAGCTCTCAGTTTAGTAATACTCTCTCAGTTTAGTAATACTCTCTCAGTTTAGTAATACTCTCTCAGTTCTAGTAATATTCTCTCAGTTTAGTAATACTCTCTCAGTTTAGTAATACTCTCTCAGTTTAGTAATACTCTCTGAGTCTAGTAATATTACTCTTCTCAGCTCTCTCAGTTTAGTAATACTCTCTCAGTTTAGTAATACTCTCTCAGTTTAGTAATATTCTCTCAGTTTAGTAGATACTTCGTCTCAGCTCTCTCAGTTTAGTAATACTCTCTCAGTTTAGTAATACTCTCTCAGTTTACATCTGCCTCTAACCCTAGGAAGCTCTTTGCCACCTTCTCCTCCCTCCTGAATCCTCCTCCCCCTCCTCCCCCTCCTCCCTCTCTGCTGATGACTTCGTCAACCATTTTGAAAAGGAAGGTCGACGACATCCGATCCTCGTTTGCTAAGTCAAACGACACCGCTGGTTCTGCTCAACACTGCCCTACCCTGTGCTTTGACCTCTTTCTCCCCTCTCTCTCCAGATGAAATCTCGCGTCTTGTGACGGCCGGCCGCCCAACAACCTGCCCGCTTGACCCTATCCCCTCCTCTCTTCTCCAGACCATTTCCGGAGACCTTCTCCCTTACCTCACCTCGCTCATCAACTCATCCTTGACCGCTGGCTACGTCCCTTCCGTCTTCAAGAGAGCGTAGAGTTGCACCCCTTCCTGAAAAAACCTACACTCGATCCCTCCGATGTCAACAACTACATGACCAGTATCCTCTTCTTTCTTTTCTCTCCAAAACTCTTGAACGTGCCGTCCTTGGCCAGCTCTCCTGCTATCTCTCTCAGAATGACCTTCTTGATCCAAATCAGTCAGGTTTCAAGACTAGTCATTCAACTGAGACTGCTCTTCTCTGTGTCACGGAGGCGCTCCGCACTGCTAAAGCTAACTATCTCTCCTCTGCTCTCATCCTTCTAGACCTATCGGCTGCCTTTGATACTGTGAACCATCAGATCCTCCTCTCCACCCTCTCCGAGCTGGGCATCTCCGGCGCGGCCCACGCTTGGATTGCGTCCTACCTGACAGGTCGCTCTACCAGGTGGCGTGGCGAGAATCTGTCTCCGCACCACGTGCTCTCACCACTGGTGTCCCCCAGGGCTCTGTTCTAGGCCCTCTCCTATTCTCGCTATACACCAAGTCACTTGGCTCTGTCATATCCTCACATGGTCTCTCCTATCATTGCTATGCAGACGACACACAATTAATCTTCTCCTTTCCCCCCTCTGATAACCAGGTGGGTTTAGTAATACTCTCTCAGTTGAGTAATAATCTCTCAGTTTAGTAACACTCTCTCAGTTTAGTAATACTCTCTCAGTTTAGTAATACTCTCTCAGTTTAGTAATATTCTCTCAGTTTAGTAATATTCTCTCAGCTCTCTCAGTTTAGTAATACTCTCTCAGTTTAGTAATATTCTCTCAGTTTAGTAATACTCTCTCAGTTTAGTAATATTCTCTCAGTTTAGTAATATTCTCTCAGTTTAGTAATATTCTCTCAGTTTAGTAATATTCTCTCAGTTTAGTAATACTCTCTCAGTCTTGTAATACTCTCTCAGCTCTCCCAGTTTAGTAATACTCTCTCAGTTTAGTAATACTCTCTCGGTCTAGTAACACTCTCTCAGTTTAGTAACACTCTCTCAGTTTAGTAATACTCTCTCAGTTAAGTAATACTCTCTCAGTTTAGTAATACTCTCTCAGTTTAGTAATACTCTCTCCGTTGAGTAATACTCTCTGAGTCTAGTAACACTCTCTCAGTTTAGTAAAACTGTCTCAGTTTAGTAATACTCTCTCAGTTTTGTAATACTCTCTCAGTTTAGTAATACTCTCTCAGTTTAGTAATATTCTCTCAGTTGAGTAATATTCTCTCAGCTCTCTCAGTTTAGTAATACTCTCTCAGTTTAGTAATATTCTCTCAGTTTAGTAATATTCTCTCAGTTTAGTAATATTCCCTCAGATCTATCAGTTTAGTAATACTCTCTCAGTTTAGTAATATTCTCTCAGTTTAGTAATACTCTCTCAGTTTAGTAATATTCTCTCAGTTTAGTAATATTCTCTCAGTTTAGTAATATTCTCTCAGTTTAGTAATACTCTCTCATTTGAGTAATATTCTCTCAGTTTAGTAATACTCTCTCAGTTTAGTAATACTCTCTCAGTTTAGTAATACTCTCTCAGTTGAGTAATAATTCTCTCAGTTTAGTAATACTCTCTCAGGTTAGTAATACTCTCTCAGTTTAGTAATACTCTCTCAGTTTAGTAATATTCTCTCAGTTTAGTAATATTCTCTCAGCTCTCTCAGTTTAGTAATACTCTCTCAGTTTAGTAATATTCTCTCAGTTTAGTAATATTCTCTCAGTTTAGTAATACTCTCTCAGTTTAGTAATACTCTCTCAGTTTAGTAATACTCTCTCAGTTTAGTAATACTCTCTCAGTTTAGTAATACTCTCTCAGTTTAGTAATACTCTCTCAGTTTAGTAATACTCTCTCAGTTTAGTAATACTCTCTCAGTTTAGTAATACTACTCTCAGTTTAGTAATATTCTCTCAGTTTAGTAATATTCTCTCAGTTTAGTAATACTCTCTCGGGTTAGTAATACTCTCTCAGTTGAGTAATACTCTCTCAGTTTAGTAATACTCTCTCAGTTTAGTAATACTCTCTCAGCTCTCTCATTTAGTAATACTCTCTCAGTTTAGTAAACACTCTCTCAGTTTAGTAATACTCTCTCAGTTTAGTAATACTCTCTCAGTTTAGTAATACTCTCTCAGTTTAGTAATACTCTCTCAGTTTAGTAATACTCTCTCAGTTTAGTAATACTCTCTCAGTTTAGTAATACTCTCTCAGTTTAGTAATATTCTCTCAGTTTAGTAATACTCTCTCAGTTTAGTAATACTCTCTCAGTTTACTCTCTCAGTTTAGTAATACTCTCTCAGTTTAGTAATAGCTCTCTCAGTTTAGTAATATTCTCTCAGTTTAGTAATATTCTCTCAGTTTAGTAATATTCTCTTAGTTTAGTAATACTCTCTCAGTTTAGTAATACTCTCTCAGTTTAGTAATATTCTCTCAGTTTAGTAATATTCCTTCAGCTCTCTCAGTTTAGTAATATTCTCTCAGTTTAGTAATATTCTCTCAGTTTAGTAATATTCTCTCAGTTTAGTAATACTCTCTCAGTTTAGTAATACTCTCTCAGTTTAGTAATACTCTCTCAGTTTAGTAATACTCTCTCAGTTTAGTAATACTCTCTGCAGTTTAGTAATACTCTCTCAGTTTAGTAACACTCTCTCAGTTTAGTAATACTCTCTCAGTTTAGTAATACTCTCTCAGTTTAGTAATATTCTCTCAGTTTAGTAATATTCTCTCAGCTCTCTCAGTTTAGTAATACTCTCTCAGTTTAGTAATATTCTCTCAGTTTAGTAATACTCTCTCAGTTTAGTAATACTCTCTCAGTTTAGTAATACTCTCTCAGTCTAGTAACACTCTCTCAGTTTAGTAATACTCTCTCAGTTTAGTAATACTCTCTCAGTTTAGTAATACTCTCTCAGTTTAGTAATACTCTCTCAGTTCAGTAATACTCTCTCAGTTTAGTAATACTCTCTCAGTTTAGTAATACTCTCTCAGTTTAGTAATATTCTCTCAGTTTAGTAATACTCTCTCAGTTTAGTAATACTCTCTCAGTTTAGTAATACTCTCTCAGTCTAGTAATATTCTCTCAGTTTAGTAATACTCTCTCAGTTTAGTAATACTCTCTCAGTTTATAATACTCTCAGTTTAGTAATATTCTCTCAGTCTTAGTAATACTCTCTCAGTTTAGTAATATTCTCTCAGTTTAGTAATACTCTCTCAGTTTAGTAATACTCTCTCAGTTTAGTAATATTCTCTCAGTTTAGTAATACTCTCTCAGTTTAGTAATACTCTCTCAGTTTGAGTAATACTCTCTCGGTTTAGTAATACTCTCTCAGTTTAGTAATACTCTCTCAGTTTAGTAATACTCTCTCAGTTTAGTAATACTCTCTCAGTTTAGTAATACTCTCTCAGTTTAGTAATACTCTCTCAGTTTAGTAATACTCTCTCAGTTTAGTAATATTCTCTCAGTTTAGTAATACTCTCTCAGTTTAGTAATACTCTCTCAGTTTAGTAATACTCTCTCAGCATCTACTCAGTTTAGTAATACTCTCTCAGTTTAGTAATACTCTCTCAGTTTAGTAATACTCTCTCGGGTTAGTAATACTCTCTCAGTTTAGTAAGACTCTCTCAGTTTAGTAATATTCTCTCAGTTTAGTAATATTCTCTCAGTTTAGTATGCTCTCTCAGTTTAGTAATACTCTCTCAGTTTAGTAATATTCTCTCAGTTTAGTAATACTCTCTCAGTCTTAGTAACACTCTCTCAGTTTAGTAATACTCTCTCAGTTTAGTAATACTCTCTCAGTTTAGTAATACTCTCTCAGTTTAGTAATACTCTCTCAGTTTAGTCATATACTCTCTCCGTTGAGTAATACTCTCTCAGTTTAGTAATACTCTCTCAGTTTAGTAATACTTGTCTCAGTTTAGTAATACTCTCTCAGTTTAGTAATACTCTCTCAGTTTAGTAATACTCTCTCAGTTTAGTAATATTCTCTCAGTTGAGTAATATTCTCTCAGTTTTTCTCTCTCAGTTTAGTAATACTCTCTCAGTTTAGTAATATTCTCTCAGTTTAGTAATATTCTCTCAGTTTAGTAATACTCTCTCAGCTCAATCAGTTTAGTAACATTCTCTCAGTTTAGTAATACTCTCTCAGTTTAGTAATACTCTCTCAGTTTAGTAATATTCTCTCAGTTTAGTAATATTCTCTCAGATCTATCAGTTTAGTAATACTCTCTCAGTTTAGTAATACTCTCTCAGTTTAGTAATACTCTCTCAGTTTAGTAATATTCTCTCAGTTTAGTAATACTCTCTCAGTTTAGTAATATTCTCTCAGTTTAGTAATACTCTCTCAGTTTAGTAATATTCTCTCAGTTTAGTAATACTCTCTCAGTTTAGTAATACTCTCTCAGTTTAGTAACACTCTCTCAGTTTAGTAATACTCTCTCAGTTTAGTAATACTCTCTCAGTTTAGTAATACTCTCTCAGTTTAGTAATATTCTCTCAGTTTAGTAATACTCTCTCAGTTTAGTAATACTCTCTCAGTTTAGTAATACTCTCTCAGTTTAGTAATATTCCCTCAGTCTTCAGTTTAGTAATACTCTCTCAGTTTAGTAATATTCTCTCAGTTTAGTAATACTAGTCTCTCAGTTTAGTAATATTCTCTCAGTTTAGTAATATTCTCTCAGTTTAGTAATACTCTCTCAGCTCTCTCAGTTTAGTAATATTCTCTCAGTTTAGTAATACTCTCTCAGTTTAGTAATACTCTCTCAGTTTAGTAATACTCTCTCAGTTTAGTAATATTCTCTCAGTTTAGTAATACTCTCTCAGTTTAGTAATACTCTCTCAGTTTAGTAATATTCTCTCAGTTTAGTAATATTCTCTCAGTTTAGTAATAATCTCTCAGTTTAGTAATACTCTCTCAGTTTAGTAATACTCTCTCAGTTTAGTAATACTCTCTCAGTTTAGTAATACTCTCTCAGTTTAGTAATATTCTCTCAGTTTAGTAATATTCTCTAACTTCTCTCAGTTTAGTAATACTCTCTCAGTTTAGTAATATTCTCTCAGTTTAGTAATATTCTCTCAGTTTAGTAATACTCTCTCAGCTCTCTCAGTTTAGTAATACTCTCTCAGTTTAGTAATACTCTCTCAGTTTAGTAATACTCTCTCAGTTTAGTAATATTCTCTCAGTTTAGTAATACTCTCTCAGTTTAGTAATATTCTCTCTTCAGCTCTCCTCAGTTTAGTAATATTCTCTCAGTTTAGTAATACTCTCTCAGTTTAGTAATACTCTCTCAGTTTAGTAATACTCTCTCAGTTTAGTAATACTCTCTCAGTTTAGTAATACTCTCTTCAGCTCTCTCAGTTGAGTATACTCTCTCAGTTTAGTAATACTCTCTCAGTTGAGTAATACTCTCTCAGTTTAGTAACACTCTCTCAGTTTAGTAATACTCTCTCAGTTTAGTAATACTCTCTCAGTTTAGTAATACTCTCTCAGTTTAGTAATATTCTCTCAGCTCTCTCAGTTTAGTAATACTCTCTCAGTTTAGTAATATTCTCTCAGTTTAGTAATACTCTCTCAGTTTAGTAATATTCTCTCAGTTTAGTAATATTCTCTCAGTTTAGTAATACTCTCTCAGTTTAGTAATACTCTCTCAGTTTAGTAATACTCTCTCA